>NC_057797.1:220183947-220389156 GCF_018294505.1 Triticum aestivum
GCTAAAAACAACATTTGAATGTACATAGTACGAGACTTAATATCGATGTTTCAATTTGGTGTACATTGTAAGATTTGAACCGAGGACGAGGCATATGGGTAATTATTTCGAATTCGTGCCATACTAAGTTTCGAAAAGTTGACATTGACTCAGTTTGTTGTGCTATTTTGTAGGTCATATGTTTGAATCCATCCAAAAGTTTTCTCACTACCATGGTGTTCATCATATGCATATGAATTTGTATTAAAAAAGTAGCATGGATACAGTGAAATGCGAAATCCACGTTAGAATTGGAGATCACTACGTGACACACACTCTAATTCAAATAACTAACTACGTGACACACACTCTAATTCAAATAACTAATTATGTGACACACACTCTAATCCACGTTAGCGTGGGTACCATCTTGATTTTTTCAAATAACTCCTCATTAATTAATTTATAGTACTCCCTCTATTCACTTTTATAAGACCTTGAAGACATTTCAGACGATGTGCAAAACAGTTCATTTCAAGTTGTCTGAAAGGACTTACAAACATGAACGGGTGGAGTATCTCGTTTCGAATGACTAATTATTGCAATGAAAACACGGGCATGGTAATACATACAGATTCGTTTGCAAATGAAAGAAGATTCGTTTGCATTCAAATGTAGGCGCACCAGGCAAACCAGGGTCATGTCGGGGTGGACGCTGCTTCAGTGCCTTAAAGGCAACTGCCTTTGGGTCACTGACATGTGGGCCAGCCACCTGTTGGGCCCATGTCATGGACACAAAGGCAGGTGCCTTAAGGCACCGAAGCATAGTCCTGTCGGGGTGGTCACGTGTGTCGGACGGATGCGTAGCACCCAGCCACCCACCCCCCCTTCCCCCCCAAAGGACGACGACAATATAAGTTCGCGCTTCCACGTTTCGGATTGAAATATCTGGCGGCCCCAATTCCAGCCTTGCAAAATCTCTCTTCTCCACCGTCCCCTTCCGCGCCCAGATTGCTCAAATCTCTAATTCGCCGCCAACCCACGAATCGCCCCTCGTCTTGTCTCTTTCCCCACCGTTCCCCACCTCTGTGCCGGACGACGACGACGAAGACGACGGTCGCACTTCACCACCGCACCGGAGCTACCTCATCTACGCCCTCGTCCACCGCACCGGGTGGTCCACCGACAACGTCGGCCGCCTCAACTGACGTGCCTCACAGACACCGAGTTCCACCGCATCAGGTGTGCTTCACCGACGCCGTCTCCGAGCTCACCGGGGCTACTTCACCAAGCACATCGTCACACCTCCGCCCCCCGAGGCCGTTGGGGCTTCACCAACGGTCTCGTCCACCGCATCGTAGCGCTCTGCTGCCACTCAAGATCTGCATCCGTGCACGGCCAGCCAATGCCATTGCATCACCCTCAACGGCTCTGAAGTGACCCGCACTCTAGCTAGGCGAGCATGCCCAAACGCCGGCCCGAACTAGGTATCCACACATCACTCCCTTGTGCACTGTTCCGATGATGTTTGGATATCCTTTCACTGCTCTCTTAGCTTACACGCCTATGCAACTCTGACCTTAACTCTTATTTCTTCTGGAGATATCATCTGAAACAAGCAAATCCATATTTTAGCGAAGCATGACGGCTCTACGGGATCTGGTACACATCATGCACACACCCGTATAACCTTGTAAGTATCTGTCCTCCGGTACAACATCAAGGTTGATTCCTCTTATTTGATCAACCATTCGCTGTGTCCAAAATGCAGAGGGGGATGCATGGAGCACAAGGCCTGCACATCCAAGCAAGTGGTAACATGGACTTGTACATGGAACATCCCAAGCGCAAGCAGAGCTGCAGTGAGCCTGTACAACGAGCTAGCGTAAGTCCCTGCATTTCATTTAATTTGTACTGGCATTCGTGTATGATTTGTATGCAGTGGCTGATCCACGAATTCAAGTTACCAGGGGCAAACATTTAACTTAAAAAATATGAAGGCACTTGCACTCCAGAAATCAACATAACTTGAGAAATGTGAAGCTACATGCACTTTGAAAACCAGCTAATGATCCAAAGTAGTTCAGATTATAAACACTAAATGATGCAAGCACCAAAAAACACAAAATGCAACATGGTGTACAAGGACTACAAACATGGTCTGTACCTGCTTGAATTATTCATTCTCTGGCAGAAAATATCGAAGTGTAATTGCACGTATAACCAGTGCGCAAACTGCATATCAATATATCTATCCTGCACAAGTATGCCAATAGTTTCAAACAACAGATTAAAAAGTATTTATGCTATGTTGTCATGATACGGGGACTTTCTGGTAGATGGCCTCGACGTTTCCTCAAGCCATCAATGCCTGCAAATCTCTGTCTCTCTCAACATAGTAGATCATCATTAGACACTAAATCCTTCAATGAGCTTGCAAAATGCTTGCATTAGATCCCTCATTAGACACTATATGTTCATCACCAGGAGCATGTAAAATGTTTGCATCAAATCCTTCATTAGCAGTCTGTTTATTAGACACTTCAGGCTCAAGAACAACATGAGCTTGTATGTTTGCACTGGAAACTTGATTAGATACATCAGATTCAGTCAGTTCAGTATTGATTGGGGGAGTTATAAAATAAGTAGAAATTGGTTTCATTTTCTCATAGATTCCCTACATACAAGCAGTTTTACAACACCGTCAGGTTTAACTATTGGCCAGAAATTGAAGAGTTGAATTAGATATAATTAGGGATGTGATGTACCTGCTCGTTGTGCATGCTACTCTTGCAAGCTGCGACTGTCCATTTGCGCAAGCTCGATGCCATGCCCGTGCTGCCGCCGCTGCCTCCCACGCAGGCTACACCCAGGGTTGTGTAACGCCCCGAGACCGATGTGCCAGGTGTCTTCCAGTTATTCGTTGTTGTTTCCTTGTCTTTGCTTGCATGTCATGCATCTCATATCATGTCATCATGTGCATTTCATTTGCATACGTGTTTGTCTTATGCATTCGAGCATTTTCCCCGTTGTCCGTTTTGCATTCCGGCGCTCCTATGTCATCCGGTGTCCCTTTGTACCTATTTTCGTGTGCGGGTGTTAAATGTTTTTGGATTGGACCGAGACTTGTCATGTGGCCTTGGTTTACTACCGGTAGACCGCCTGTCAAGTTTTGTGCCATTTGGACTTCGTTTGATACTCCAATGGTTAACCGAGGGACCGGAAAGGCCTCATGTGTGTTGCAGCCCAACACCCCTCCAAAGTGGCCCAAAACCCACCTAAACCTGTTCCATCATCTAGATCGTTCGATCACGATCGCATGGCCACAAACCGCACCTCATTTGGAGCTGCCTAGCTCCCTCTACCTCTACCTCTACCTTTTCATTTTTGGATCTTTTTCCCCGAAACCCTAGTCTCCTTCCTCTCCATCCGCTGGACATGTCCGAAGTCTAGCCGGACACGTCCGCCGCCTCCGCCGACCAACCCGGAGCCGCCACCTGTCCCGCAGGCGCCCACTTCGCCGCCCACTCCGCCGCCGGGCCCGCGCGCCCCCGCGTCCGGCCCTCCCGGCCCAGATCTGTCGCGCCTCCCTGCCTCCTCGCGCCAGGTCGTCGCCCCCGGCGCCGGTGCTGCTCACCCGCACTGGCTCACCGCGCCTCCGCCCATCTCGCCGGCGAGCGCGACACTCCGCCGCCATGTCGCACTTTCCCCAACGCCGCTGACGCCCGAGGCCGCCCCGTCCTCCTCCCGGATCCGGCATCATCTCTAAGTCCGGCGACGTTCCACGACAACTCCGGCAGCTACAGTGACTTCGGCGATCTCCTCGGGCTGCGTGCGATCCAGATCTAGAGTTTTGCCCTCGGTTGACTTTTGCCCCGAAACCCTAGCTTTTATGCATACTTTGACATGCCATAACTCTGCATCCGTCGCTCCGATTCGTGCGTGTAGCATATCAAAAAGTTCGTCTCGGCGAGTACATCATTTCATCTCATTGCATCATTTTCATTTGAGCTCATCTTGATGCCCGAAATGTTGTTGGAAGAGGGCTATGTGATGATAGTTTCAGATCTGTTTCAGCAAATGCACTTTTGTCATTTTTGCCATGATTAATGTGTGCATGCTATGATCCTGAGCTCTACATATGTTTTGAAGTATGCCATGCCATCTTTACAGGGGTGTATGCCATGTATTTGTGTGATCTTTGTGGTGACTAGCACAAGCATGCAAAGTAGCTTACTCAATGATGCTGATTTCAGGGACTTAGAATTTCACTAAATCCTTGCCCTGTCATTATTTTTATGCCATATGTTCATGTTGTTTCCTAGTGATTCGTGCCTCTTTTGAGCATGATCAGTAAGGATTTTTTGTAGATAATATTGTGCTCTATCCATCCATGTCTTTGTTTGCAATTATGGAGCACCCTAGCTTGAGTCAATCGAGCTCTACTTTTGCTATAAAATGTTCCTGGCAGATTGTTAACATGTTTATCAATTTTGTCGAGCTTGTTGTTGTTGATCCATGCATGCTATGTTGTTGTTCTTGCCATGTCTACTTGTTGGGTGTATGCTTAGATTATCATGCCATGCTTTGTAGTGAGTGCATCGAGCTCGTAAACATGCCTACTCGTTATCTGTTTTGCCATGCTCCAGTTTTTCACTAAGTCTGAATCTGTTTATGTTTTTGCTATGTTCACATGCTTGCAATTGTATTTTTATGATCCCTTTTGGCTCATGGTCACTAAGGGACTTTTGTTGTATGCTTTGAGTAGCTTCATGCCATGCCTTTCTTTGCCATGATATGTTCCTGTAGCTTGTAGTTATCGTGCTCTAAACATTGCTTCCTGATGTTAAATACCTGACATGCTGTTAATTTTACTAAGTCTGAAACCTGTTATCTTTTGCACTTTTGCCATGCTTGTTTGAACCTGTTATTGAGTGAATTAGCCGTAGCTCAGTGTTCATCTTTTCTCAAGCATTATGAGTGGATCCCTTCCATGTATTTTGTTGCCATGTTTGGGTGAAGTAGCTTATTTATCTTGATGCATTTAGATGGCTTCGTGCTGTTAATCGCAGACCGGTGCCATATTTGTTTTGCTTGCCATTTCCAAACCGTGCATCTGATTCCGGTGATCTTTATATCGATTTCGACCGAAATCAACTCCCCTTTCCAGTGGCACTCTTGGATTTCCAGTTGAGTCTAGGTTCAATCATTCCTTTCCAAATCATGCATATGCATCACATACCGCATCCCGCATATCATGCCATGTTCATGTGTTGGTTGTTTACTATGTTGTGTGCTTCTTTCCGGTGTTGCTTCTTCGGGTTGGTTCTGATAACGTCGCGTTTGTGAGGACCCATTCGACTACATCCGTTTGTCTTCTTCATGGACTCTTCTTCTTCCTTGCAGGATTTCAGGAAAGATGACCATACCCTCGAAATCACTTCTATCTTTGCTTGCTAGATGCTCGCTCTTTTGCTATGCCATGCTACGATACCTACCACTTGCTTATCATGTCTACCACATTGCCATGTCAAGCCTCTAACCCACCTTGTCCTAGCAAACCGTTGTTTGGCTATGTTACCGCTTTGCTCAGCCCCTCTTATAGCGTTGTTAGTTCCAGGTGAAGATTGGAGTTTGTTCCATGTTGGAAATGGATATTTTGTTGGGATATCACAATATCTCTTATTTAATTAATGCATCTATATACTTGGTAAAGGGTGGAAGGCTCCTCCTTATGCCTGGTGTTTTGTTCCACTCTTCCTGCCCTAGTTTCCGTCATATCGGTGTTATGTTCCCGGATTTTGCGTTCCTTACACGGTTGGGTTATAATGGGAACCCCTTGACAGTTCGCCTTGAATAAAACTCCTCTAGCAAGGCCCAACCTTGGTTTTACCATTTGCCTCACCACCACCTACTTTTCCCTTGGGAGCCGCTCTCTCGAGGGTCATCTTTATTTTAACCCCCCCCCCGGGGCCAGTGCTTGTCTAAGTGTTGGTCCGAACCGGGCAGCCTGCGGGGCCACCTCGGGGAAACTCGAGGGCTGGTTTTACTCGTAGCTTGACCTATCTGAGTGTACCCTGAGAACGAGATATGTGCAGCTCCTATCGGGATTTGTTGGCACATTCGGGCGGCTTTGCTGGACTTGTTTTACCATTGTCGAGGATGTCTTGTAACCGGGATGCCGAGTCTGATCGGATTGTCTTGGGAGAAGGAATATCCTTTGTTGACCGTGAGAGCTTGTGATGGGCTAAGTTGGGACACCCATGTAGGGATTTGAACTTTCGAAAGCCGTGCCCGCGGTTATGGGCAGATGGGAATTTGTTAATGTCTGGTTGTAGAAAACCTAAAGTTTATCTTAATTAAAATGCATCAATCGCGTGTGTAACCGTGATGGTCTCTTCTCGGCGGAGTCCGGGAAGTGAACACGGTGTTGGAGTTATGCCTGACGTAGGTTGCTCTAGGATCACTTCTTGATCATAGATTCTCGACCGTGATTTTGCCTTCTCTTCTCGCTCTCATTTGCGTATGTTAGCCACCAATATGCTAGTCGCTTGCTGCAGCTCCACCTCATACCTTTTACCCTTCCTATAAGCTTAAATAGTCTTGATCGCGAGGGTGCCAGATTGCTGAGTCCCCGTGACTCACATTTACTTCCAAAACCAGTTTTCAGGTGCCGATGATACTGTGCAGGTGACGCAACCAAGCTCAAGGAGGAGCTAGTCGAAGACCTTATTCGTTTTGTTGTTCCGTTTTCCAGTTGATCAGTAGTGGAGCCTAGTGGGACGATTGGGGATCTGTGTAGCATTTGGGGTAGTCTTCTTTTATTTTGGTTCCGTAGCCGGACCTTGATTGTATCTGGTTGATGTAATGCTTTATTCATATATACTGTGAAGTGGCGATTGTAAGCCAACTATGTATCTCTTTCCCCTATGTACTACATGGGTTGTGTGAAGATTACCTCACTTGCGACATTGCTTTCAATGCGGTTATGCCTCTAAGTCGTGCTTCGACACATGGGAGATATAGCCGCATCAAGGGCGTTACAGGTTGGATCTTCATCTTCTTGTCCTTCCGTTCGCTTGAAGCCCGGTGACCGCCCTCCAACGAGGGCGTGAGGAAGTGTTGTACCAGTCTGCCAGCGGCGGCTAGGTTAGGAGCGAACCAGACTGGAGGCTGGAGCGAATGAATTGGGATTTTTTTCTGCTGTCGATCGATATGGGAGGCGCTCGTTTGGGCCGCGAGCCTGCTATAGGGCCTGCCTTGCACTTATGTTATTGGCACATCCAAATTGAAACATTTTTCTTCATTTTTTACATTGCCTGCTCGTGCGTTGGGACAAACAAAACTAGCATGGGCCAACCTGGATGACTCAAACTAGGTGCACACTTTCCAGCCACGTGAGGCGACCGCCCATACCAGCCCCTATGGTGGCGTCGCCCCTTTTTGCGTGTATGATTGGATAGTGAAAAATATTCCAGTGGCGCTTTTGATTTACCCACATAATGGTTGAATTGCTTGTTTCTATGAACTGAGTTCGCCAATAATGTGAAGGATGCCAGTCTTTTCATCCTATTGTAGATTGCTTATATCTTGATATGCCAAAAGTAATCGCATGAAATATACAGTAAAAGCCAGTGTGATGTGTTTGGTTACAACTAGTCTGACTACACGTCCTCATATAACATATCAAGGACGCACCATCTTACCAGATTAACCATTCGACTTACCCATGCAGTGTGGGAAGAAAGAAGTATTGGGACTGCGTATCCAAGCAATTGATGCCATGGACTCCTTCGTACAACCATGTAAGTGAAAAAGAAGTTGCAGTGTGCCTGTACAAAGAACTAGCGTAAGTTCAGTTACCTGCTTCTCGGAATTTTAGTTAGCCACTTATTGCAAAATTGTTCAATTACGTTGCTTGGCTTAATTTAGTTTGCTACTGATTACATAATGGCACAGCCTGTCAATCATATTGTAGACTGCACCTATCTATGTGTTTGATACTTACTGTTAAGAATTACCAGTTTTCCTTAACTTAAATATCTAGTTGTTTGTTTAACTGCTTTGCTGCTGCAACAGCGGGTTACAATGATGTTAATAACTACTTTTCAGCATCCAATTGAAACTCTTTAATTCCTTGTTTGTTTAACTAGTTTGTTGTTATAACTCCCAGTTGAGATGTTTTGCTAACTTCAACTTTTCTGAATCCAATCGGAACTTTAATGGCAAAACATGTTAGCCCAAGATCAAAGAGCGAGGTCCCCATGGACATTGCATCATCCCACAGCAGTGGCACCGGCCCAATCGTGCATTATGAATTGCCAACTGCTGATGCTCTAGAGGCTAAACTAGTGGTAGAAAGAGATTCTGCTTCTGCACTTAGAGATGAAGTTGACATGTTGAGGAAGCAAACAGCACAATCACAAGCAGTACTCAAGACAACCATTAAATATTTGGTGGATTTCAAAACGAAGCAAGCTGAGACTGACCAGATTGTTAAGGTCCTGAAGGAAAAAAGGAAATTAAATTCCTACTTGGTAAATCATAGGTGAAATGTTCTTTCCATAGTTGAATAACCTTTGTGTTGTCTATTCATGTAGTCAATCAAACCATTTGTTTTAGAGATCATGTAATAATTGTTTTTTTGTAATTTTATTTGAGCACAAGTCTGTATTAATTGATAAGACTCAGAGACATTTCATTTGGATTGCTGTGCCAGACCTACAAATATGCCAATTGGGCTGAATGTGCATTCAGCAATAGTAGTATAGATGGACCATAAGTGGCACGCATCAGAAAGGGCCAAGATGCTGGCTAAATAAAGGATGTTGTTGTAGCCAAGAAAAGTACAGTGGCCTGGCTTATGTATGTTAGTTGATATTATTGATCCATATACTCTATAAGTGTTTATATGTTTGTTAGTTCCGTACATTCTTGGTTGATTGACTCGGTATTTGAATCTTGCCACATCGCTTGTGTACATATCTAAATGGGAGTACACATTATGCTGCGTGTGACATTTGAGTTGGACATGAAGTGTTCCAAATATTCGAATTCACCTTAAACTAGATTCTAGTTTCTGAATTTGAGTACAGGCATTTGTAAACCATATTCATATATGACAGTGGAATACATTTTTTTCGTCCTTTTGAAGATATATAAAAACACATAGAATGATTTATAAAGATTCATATAGGAATACAAAATGGATTCGAATTTAGTTGCCAGGGTAAACGTGGATGCTTATTGTCCCAAAATTTGAAAGAAATAGCAAAATGTCCACTCCCACATCGGCTGCCCGAAGCCAAGTGTTTGGGAGATGGAAATAATTGTCTACCCATTACACGGACAATCCATCGGCCCGATTTCCACTGTTCTAAATAGGGGTAGGTTAGTAACTTCAATTAGACGTGACACGACCGCCTCTGAGCCCATTCTGACACGGTGGGCGTCAAACATGGGCGGCAAAACTCATTTGATTCAAGCTCGTCCGGAAGACCTCTGTTTCTCCCTCCATTCCCCATTCATGCACGGTGGGCAGCAAAACACCCTTTCCTCGTCTGAAATAGATGTAGGCTAATATTTTAAATAGGGGCAGATGTGTAACTTCCATCAGATGTGACACAACCGCCCTACCTGTCAGCCCCGTTCATACACCGTGGGCGCCAATCGTGGGCGGCAAAACACCCTCTCCTCGCCCAAAATAGTTACCGGCAAATATTTGGGAGATGCGAGATTACTGTCCTATCCCCAACCGATGAGAAGTCCAAATTTGAAACGGGGGATAAGTTCGTAACTTTCCCATATTTCAGACAGGCGCGTCCCAAAAACATGGTTCCCTGTACCTCTCCCTCCATTTTCCTATTCATACACCGTCCGCGCTAGAACACCCCATTCCCACACCAGCCTTCGTCCGCCACCCCATCCATCGCCACCGTCCTCCACCACATCCATCGCCATCGTCCTCCACCATGCCGGAGCGCCTACCAAGACCGCGTCATCCACTGCTAGAGATGGACGTTTCTCATCCACGATGACGGACCAATAGCCCTGCATCACGTCCTCTCGCTTCATCGACGCCGTCGTCCTCTTTGCGGGGGCCGCTCACACGACCTTCTCTTCCACCGCAACGGGACTTATCCCTCGATGCACCCATCTACCGTCACAGATCTTCTTCAACGCCATCGACAGCCATCGCACCCCCGATGCCTACACGGCGCCGCAAGAGAGGTGGTACTTCATATCTCCTCAACTTTTTGATCTCAACCAGAAAATAGGTCTTAACTTGGTTACTCTACTTCCTTTTCAGCTCTTAGAATTTAGTTCTTAGTTCGAAGCAAACAATGGATGCTAAATATCATTTCTCTGGTTTGCAGCTTCGAATCTGCCATGGCGCAGCCATAATACGGTTTAATTGATCATGCTTAGGGTTTAATTGATCATGTTGGTTCCGTGGTGGTTTCTTTAATACAAATCAGAGGGGAAACCCTCTTTTGCTAAAAAAAATATATGCTTAGAGTTTCCCCCTTTTATAATCACTATACGATCAGAATACATTCTTCGTGTCATAATAACACTGCTCCACCCATCAAGCTAAACAAGCTTAGTTGTTCAAATACGAATGTGATATTATTAAAATAGAGTTGTTTAATTGGTCAGCTAAATGTTCCTAAATGCATGTTCGCCGGTCGGGTGTGTATCTCCGTGTGTGGTCTGGTCAGCACGATTGGGGAGGTGAACTTTGCATATGCAGGGGTTTATAGGGAGATACTCTCCGAGTTGAAACCGCAATGCATTCCATAGATAATCTGACTACTTTTTATGTTTTCATGAATCTCAGATTCTGAACAGCATCATAATGATTATGAGCTTGCGCGCATGAAAAGAATAAAGCAGAACAATGCCATGGCTGTCAAACTTGGCATTAAGGGACTGAAATCAAGTCTGGATGCAATGCAAACACTCTCCACCTACAGATTCATGCTCAGAATATGGTCCTAACAGTGATTCTGAGCTAGAGGGAGACCGAAGTCAATGTAGCTCCCTAGTGGAGGAGTCAGAGGAAGATGCCTATCTTATTCACCCATCAAGGTACTTGCTCTAACTTTCCAAGGTTACATTGCTCGCACATATCTTGCAACTGATGCTTTGCATTGCTTCTACTCTGTTGAACTGCCATTAGCTTAGTTTACACATCGTGTATGTGAATACGCCCTGCCTATCCATTTTCAGTACATATTCCATCTGTCATCATACCATATTTATGCATTCAAATGTTGTTCTTGTGTATCAGACGTTCAAAAGGAAGAGGGTGATTGTTGATCGCGGCGGAGCACAAGCAAAGTATTTGTAAAAGGTAATGGCACCTGATAAATCAAATAGCCCATTAGGTGTAGTTGCAATATCACCTGACCCACAAAATACCCCAACTCTAGCAGACTCTAGCCCTACTACACTGGTCATTTCTGATGCCCCAACTCAGCAGACCCCAACTACAGCAAACAGTATGATTATGCCAATTGACATAGCACCAGCTGTACGACGCAAAACCCCCATTCCAGCAAAGAGTACACCAAATCCAGTTGCCAAATCCCTTTTAGAACCAGAGAGAGCCCCAATTGCAGCAAATAGGACCCCTGTTCCATTTCTTCCCAGTTTAGAAGACGAAGCTTATGTTGTTGTCAGGAACTTTGTGCGCATCTTTCCTTCATGGAAATAGTATACCGCAGACACAGAACAATTTCCAGTCTTCCTCCGCAACTTACGCGTAAGTAATGTACTAATGTTATTCATGGTCGTTACTGCATATGTTTCTGCTGACAGAAGACACAAGATTTCATTCTTTTAAATAGGCGAGGCACAAACTGGATTGTGATGACGAGCAAGGGTTGGTTGTACTTTTCAAGCACTCGTTGATGAAGTATTGTTCCTACCTGAGGCAAGCGCTCTTTGATGGAAAGCCTCTGAACAAAATTTCTGTAAAGTCTCCGGTGCTACATTTATCCGACGGTGACTGGAATAATCTTGTTACACATTGGTCTCGGCTGCAGCGTAAGGTACTGTCTATGATATCACATCACAATTTGAACTACATTTTTGCATTTGCCTTAGTGTCTCACTTGTACGAAAACTGTTAGCAGAAGAACATTCGTTCTCAAGGGACCACAGAATCTCGCAACTATACTGCACACTGCATTGCTCTTGTGAGTACCTCTTGCCCTATATGACCATACTTACTTTCGTAGTTGTTTGATTATGTAGCATCACTGCACATGTTAGCCTCGTAATTGTCCATTTGGTGGACATTATAAGATCTGTATGGACTCTTACATAAATTTAGAATCAACCCAATGCTTTTGAAGAGGTTTAGCTCTGCAGTCCTCTTGTAAGGACTGAACGTGGTCTATCATTGTACTTACATTAACAGCTACTCCCTCCGTCCCATAATATAAGAACGTTTTGTACAGTACACCAGTGTTCAAAACACTCTTGTATTATGGGAAGAGGGATTGGTTCATTTTGTAGCATTCTGCATCTTATCTCCCTCGCCCACCATTTACTAAAAAAGATCTGATATATATTTAATCTTACCAATAAGTAGAATACACAGACAATGCCAGTGTAGAAGTGTAGCCCATTGCTCTTGTCAGTACATTTTGTCCTGTAACGCTTGTACTTCCAGGGATTGGTAGTTGATTATGTAGCATCAATCTGCATCTTATCTTCATTATCCTCTATCCCTTCCAGTATTATCATATCTATAATTACTCTCTACAAAATGTAGAGTACAGGCAATGCTTATGAAGAAGATTTTGTGCTGAAATTCTTGAGTTATCCTTCCCTTGCCATGGAGAAGGGCATTATAAAGCCGGTGTTAACTATTAATGTAAGTCAGTCCTTCTAAAGCCTTTATCCTCAACTGCTGTTTAATTTGCTTATACTCCCTATCGTTTACTGCTGTTTAGTTTGTTGTTTCTACCAAAATGCATGTTCGTAAGAACCGTAAGTTCTAATTTTTACTTTTAAAACCAAATTCCTTATTCATACCATGCACATTACTTAATACTCCCTATATGTATGCTTGTTTTTGTGGATCTATAATCAAGTGTGTGGTGAAGCAGCCCACGTTTGCACCTTGTCATCTCCTGTTTTATCTTACTGATGTGGTTGATGATATGAACAACATGCCATGCACATTATCCAAAATAGATATAATGATTTTCTTTGCCCTTCATCTATGCTTGTTATGTTGACATGGTAATCCAGTAGTGTGGTGAAGCTCCCCGCATTATGAACAATGCCAAATTATGCTATTGATATTTTGAACATACTCTTTATTTTCTAATTTGAAATTGGATAGAATTGACAGAACAGTTATCATCTTTGTTTATACACGTGTAAAACCTGTCATCTCTCTGCTTTGTTTCAAGGTGATATGCCTGATGGCATGCACAAGCCTGCTGAAGCCTGTGAGACAAACCCAACATATATTGCAGCAAAGAAGGCAAAACATCTTGAAGATAGTGAGACAACCCCAAAGTCTTGTCTTGATGCAGTGTTCAAGTTACTTGAGACTAATAGCCAGACAAGCTCACAGAATTCGTTGTCTGAATCAGTCCAACTTCTTCAGTCCCAAGTTCTAGCAGAAAGGCATTCTGCAACTCAACATCGACTTGAAGTCCTATCTCTAAGAAAGATTGCAGAGAACACCAATGAGAACCTCATCGCTAAACAGCTACACCTGGAAGCTATGACCGACATGCTAGGCCGGTCTCACAACCTTGCTCAGCAGCTTGCGTAGCAGTTCCCCCACAAGGCTAACCTTTCTTGAACTGTCTTGGAAGTGGTCTCAGTTTAGTATTATTTTGTTATGCTACAATGGTGCCCAGTTTTTGTAATTTTCTTCTTCGTTGCGCTTTATGATCACTGGTGGCGAACTTTGATGCCCAGTGGATGTAATATACCTTAAATCCTTTATTGTGTAGTGTAGGTTTATTCTTAGTTACTATGTCATAATTTCTTTATTGTATAGAGTAGGTTTGTTCTTATTTCCTACTAGTTACGCAGCAGCCCGAAATGAACCCCGGCCCATGATTGTGTGAATCAAATCACGGGCTTTTAACAGGCCAAAATTGTCTGGGTCCTTGTTTGGCCCAATCAGATATCGGCTGCGAGCAGGCCGGATGCAAACTGGGCCGTAGTTAGGCCCAACTATATGACGGGCTTTTAATAGGTCGAAATTAATATAGGGCTGAAATGTTAAACGGGCCCTTAACAGGCCAAAACTAATATCAGGCCAAATTACTAAGTGGGCCTTTAGCAAGTGGGCCCAAAAGCATAGTGTCCAGTTGACGGGCCGAATCTGATATGGGCCATAATTGAGCCCAAAG
Organism: Triticum aestivum; assembly: GCF_018294505.1. Taxonomy (NCBI): domain Eukaryota; kingdom Viridiplantae; phylum Streptophyta; class Magnoliopsida; order Poales; family Poaceae; genus Triticum; species Triticum aestivum. Next base: position 220,198,317 of record NC_057797.1, read on the forward strand.
CCTCATAAAGGGCCGGACCTGATCTGGGCCGTAATTTGGCCTAGAACGTGGTAGGCTTTTAACGGGCCGGATCTCATATGGGCCACTATTAGGCCCGGAGCGTGGCAGGCCATTAATGGACCAGATCAAATATGGGCCGGCATTTGGCCCAAAACATGGCAGCCAGTTAATGGGCCGGCCTACTAGGGTCCTCAAAATCTTGTGGGCCTACAGCTGGGCCGGCTCATTAATGTCGGCGAAATCTCGTGGGCCTTTAGCTAGGCCGACCCATTATGACCCACAAGAATCTTGTGGGCCTTTACCTGGGCCGGCCCATTATGGCACAAAAAAATCTCGTGGGCCTTTACCTGGGTCGGCCCATTATGGCCTGCAAAATCTTGTGGGCCTTTAGCTGGGCCAGCCCATTATGGTCCGCAAAATCTTGTGGGCCTCTAGTTGGGCCGGCCCATTTAAACTTGTTGGGATGTGCCACGTGTCGACGTATCATAGGCGCCTTTTGTCGAGTGAGTGGATGACATTTGTCCCGACGATGAGTCGACACGTGTTTCCTCTAGCCAATGATGATTTTACACATGGAAAATCCCCATTGGTCGGGGTTGTTAACGGGTTATCGGATCCAAAACCCAACCCGATAGCTTAACGGCGTTCCGTTACGGTGGATGCCACGTGTCGGTCACCCTTGACGAAAGCACTTCTGTGATGCGCGATTTATCGTCATGGAAGTGGACACTTCCGTGATGATAATTTTGGTAATGTCATGGAACACTTCTATGACGGCACAGGTATGACTATCTTGATTATGTCATAAATTTGTCATGGATGTACATGCATGAAAAAAAAGCGACCTACTGTGACAAACATGTATCATCACGGAAGTGTATTTTTTTGTAGTGTATATTGTATGTTCAAAAATGAAATGAACATTGAATACCCTTTATATATGATTTGCGGATGCTATGATCACCGGTTCAAAATTTAGAATCCGCCTTCGGTATCACGTGCCCCACTTGTTCCCTCTCGATTTCATCTCGGGGTCCGGAGATCTATTGAAAGAGGACTAAGGTGGGTACATGCGAATGATACTCGGCGGAATGTTCAAATGAGGAATGCGGGAGGATGGACTCGACTGGAGGGCGACATGATCGATGGAGAAGAGGGTTGGAGAGGAATGAGAAATAAGCAAACGCCACATGATTATACTTGAACGGCTCAAATAAACAATAAGTTGTCTCGCTTGGCCTACATAGTGAAAGGCCTAATGCGCAACGCGGAGCACTGACGCTGGAATATGGCCGGGAAAACAGGGAAACAGACATGTGGGGCACACCCATCGGGACGACGTAGCGCAGACTAGTCCAATGGAGGAGCTTACCCATGACCTCCTCGCCACCGACAACCGTTCATGTGGGTCGTTGGGGCCAACAACGGGGCGCAGCTCTAGCACCGCCTCTGGACACGGCGACCGCGGTGAGCGACACGCTCATATCGTTGCTAGACACGATCGGTTTCAGTTTGCCGAGGGTGGCATTAGTGCTGTGGCACGACCGACGGTATGTTTGGTTTGTGCCCAAGGTTGCCCCATCAAAGCATTAGGTAGCCAAAATTTTGGTTGAGGTATTGGTTGCCCATGATTTGGCCGACATTGGCAAGAAAAATGAACTTGAGTTGGCTAGAGTTCATTGGCATGCCAAAGAAATGGCAACCATCCAAACAAAGACCAATCTTTGGGTCATGACCAAAATTTTGGTTGAGGTATTCGTTGCCCATGATTTGGCCGACATTGGCAAGAAAAATGAACTAGAGTTGGCTAGAGTTCATTGGCATGCCAAAAAATGGCAACCATCCAAACAAAGACCAATCTTTTGGTCATGACCAAAATTTTGGCAAGGTGCACTTTGGACACAATCCAAACACACCCCAACACCCGACTCATCGAGGATGCACGGGGCGCTGCGACGCGTCCGCGGAGTGGTGTAGCGCGGCCAACTGCATCCTCTGGACCTGAGACCATGCCGGGTCGTCTTGCTTTTTCAATGACATGCAGGGATCAGATGTGAGCAAACGGCATCTCCAATGTTGCCACGACCATAGCTGACTACCCTGGCACACCAAAACCCTCGTCCCTCGCGCCGTCGCGCGATGCGTTCCCAGCCGCCGCCAGCTGCCCGCATTCATGCCGTCCATTCGTATGTCGTCATTAAGAGGCTCGGTGCCCACGGAACCAACTCCGGTGACTTAATGACGCACCCGGATGCTTGGCCTCACCGGAATGCACTACTTAAAGCGGCAACACCTAGCTAACCTCCACACCATAGCGCATCGTCCTCCTACCTGGAACCACATCCGCCATGACCGCAAGCGCGAACGCTCTGCGGGAGAGCTTGTCTTCGGGGATGGATCTCGAGGTCGCCGCCCTCGCTCAAGTCGCCGCACAAGCGGTGGCCACGCTGGCGGCCGACGACGGGAGCACCGTCAGCCACGCGTCCTACTTGCCGCCGTCCAACGTCCGGCACCGCCGAGGTCGGGGACTCCTCTGAGGATGAGTAGGGCATGGGAGGCGGCAGGGCATGGTGTGCCAACTGGCCGGTCCGTCTCCTGTGTTCTACTTTTCCTCGCCGGAGACCGCACCTTCACTTCACGGGTCTTGAACCCCGCCCCCGTACATGGAGATCACAGATGGAGGACGTCGGTCGCCGCCATAGAATAGGTTTAGGGTCAGGTTTCTTTTATTTTTTTATCCTATAAAAGTTTGAAATGTAATGAAAATCTGCCGTGTTTGCATTAATCTCGATCGGTGTATATGAACTTTCACAATAATATACATATTGTAGGAGTACTAGCAAGATGCCCGTGTGTTGCACGGAAGATCAAGATCTTGTGGGAGAAAAGGATGAACGAGGGAAAGCCTTATCTGCAAATGTGGAGAGGAGTGCGGGTAAATTGTCATAGTTTCCTTCCTATCTATTAGATATAGATTGGACGGCCTATATCGCAGGATCGGACACATCTTTCTACATCTACGGGAACCTACGAAAGGGTTAACGTAAATTGCCGCTCTCTCTCCTCCCTAATTTTCATGGTGGTGGGCCCCTCCCTCCACCCAATCTACAATCAACAGCTCACACGTTTCACACTATGTTAATTACGTAACTGGGATTACGTAGGTGTAGCATTACTCGTCCTAAAAAACCCAACTAAGCCAACCTCCCAGCATATCGCGCGGGAAAAGACCCTGCCGCGCCGTTTTAGTCGGGATTACCGGATTACTAGTAGTAGTATCGATGGATCGCGTGAAGCAACAGATTTTTTTGAGGGGGCGAAGCACCTAGTTTAAAAGGAAAAAATGCGGTACACTCACAGCACTCCTGACGCGGTCGCCTTGCACCCCACACACGTTCGGTCCTGCACGCGGCTCACGCAAACGGAATGCGCTTCGGCTTGCCTCTTCACTGACACGTGGGACTGCACTTGGAGAAACCGACCATGCGCCAAACTCCCCCCGCCCACCGTGCAAAAATCCTCCCCCCCGCCCCCCACACCCAAAAATTCCCCCCAAATCTGATTCAACCGCCCTTCGGCCAACTAGCCAATAATATTTCCCAAACCCCCCTCCCCCCATGTCCCCCTCCACTCCATTCACTCCGCCAAAGCCGCCCTCCCCGCCGCACCGATACGTCGGCGCCGCTGTTCGGCGATCCTCTCGCTCCCACAGTACGCTCTCGTAGACTGCCATCCTCTAGCCGCACCGCCACCTCTGGCTACATTCTTGTGGAGGCGCACGGCGGTCAGTGCCGCCACCGCTAGTGACGTTCGTGTGGAGATGCACGGCAGTCAGCTTCTCCCATGATACGCGCATTCTAGACTGAGGCCCCGTTCATGTCGGTGTAGCGCTGAATGTTAGCTGATAGACGCTGTTAATCTCACTGTTTGCCGAAGTAGTTTACTGTCAATATGCTCTGCTTAAGAAGCTTCCTTGCCCTATTCTGCACTCAATCTGCTTAGCTGAGATGGCATGCCAAGGCCGATTAGTTGCTAAAATATCCTGCCATATATTTATTGTGACGTAGATTGCCATGGTCTAGTAGCCAATCTGTTAGCTGAAATAGCTCTACACCGTTTTATACTCGATCTTTGTTGCTGCGATGGCCTTCGATAGTTTGATGGCTGTGTGCTCAGCCTCATTGACTGCTGAAACAGCCTGCCATAATTTGGCACTCAAATCTGTTTGCTGAATTAGCTTTACATATATTTCGTTACTTAGATTTGTTCGTCCAAATATCTTGCCATAGCTTTAGACATCGACCTAGGTATTTTTTTCTGGACTTCATAAAAAAGCATATATGTTTTTCCTGTAACATCTAGTAGAAGAACTAATTTGTATGTCTAACAGATGGACATGACTTGGATAACTTCTGCTCGAAGATTCTCCGCTGCATATGTCGAGGGGGTTGAAAACTTCATGAACTTTATCAGAGCTGAGTACGGTGGTCCGAAATCAGATGTGCTCTGCTTGTGTAGCAGTTGTATGAATTCAATGACAAGACCCCAGTCAACTGTGCAAAGTCATCTACACTTGTATGGGATGTCGTTCACATATACTAGGTGGGTTCATCATGGTGAAGGTGTGAACGTCAATGTTATTGACTACGTGGAAGCAGCAGATCACCATCTTGATCTGCCTGATGCTCAGGTGGAAGAGGAGGAGGAGGTGGTGGTGGCGGAGCCAGTGAGTTTGACCAACATTGAAACAATGCTATGAAATGCTCGTGCATTCCATGAACTTTCACCTGCAGAAGAAAAATGGTGGGCCCGCATGTTGGAACAATGCAACGTTGCTGTCACCCCAGGAAATAAGCTGCCAGTATTCTCAGCTATCGTCACCTTTCTTCATGTGAATCATCTGAGCGCATGACCAACAAATCATTCAATGCGATGTTGGCTGCTTTCCACGAATCTTTCCCAGATGCATCTGAGCTGCCACACACCTACAGTAAAATGAAGAATTTCCTTCGTGCATTTGGAATTGGATATGATATGATCCATGTTTGTAAGAATAATTGTGTTCAATTCCGGAAGGATTATGCCAACTTAAGTGAATGCCTGAAATGCAAATCATCAAGATGGAAAGATGGCGATGTTGTGAAGAGGATTCCTCATAATGTTCTGAGACATTTTCCAATTACACCAAGATTGCAGAGGTTGTTTCATGATGCTGAAACAAGAGAGGATGTACTGTGGCATTCTAGGAACCAGGAGTACAGAGATCAGAATGTAATGAGCCATCCATCTCATGGTAGTGAGTGGAAAAGCTTCAATGATAAACACAAAGAGTTTGTTGCTGACCCGAGAAACATTAGACTTGGCTTAGCTTCAGATGGATTTAACCCATTTGGCCACCAGAGCGCCACATATAGCATGTGGCCAGTGCTTGTTATCCCTTACAACATGCCTCCAAATGTCTGCACCAAAGAATCAAACTACATGATGGCCTTGCTCATCCCAGGTCCAAAAAGTCCTGGAAAGGATTTTGATTTGTTCATGGAGCCTCTTGTGGAGGAACTTCAACAGCTATGGAAGAGTGTTCTCACTCGAGACCTATATAGCAGCCCACCAGCTGATTTCTTTCTGCGTGCTGTTCTAATTTGGTGCATCCATGATTATCCGGCTTTGGGCACTATGTCAGGGCGAACGACACATGGTTACAATGCATGTGTTCGCTGTGACAGGAATCCACTGTCATACGCAATACTTAGCAAGATTTGTTACATTGGACACCGCCGTTTCCTTGCCAAGGACAAGCCGCATCCTAGAAAATACCGAAGACATGTGTTCAATGCAAAGCATGAAAACTGTGATGTGCCAAAGAGGCTCACCGCCGATGAGTTGAAGTGGAATTAGAGAAGGTCAGACATATTACACCAGGAAACCATCCTGGTAATGGTAGCCGGAAAAGGAAGCGTGGCAGGGTAGAAGAGAGATTATTGTTTACTCGCAGGTCCACTTTGTGGGACTTGGAGTATTGGAAAGATTTGGATCTGAGGCATAATCTTGATGTGATGCACATCGAGAAAAATATATGTGACAGCATTATCGACACACTTCTTAATATTGAAGGCAAGAAGAAAGATATCTTAAAATCTAGGATTGATTTGACACACCTGGGTATCAGAAAGGATTTGCAGGTGCAAGATGAAGGTAAACCACGGGATATGGCACCAGCTGTGTACGTCTTGGACAAGGTAAAAATAAAAGAATTCTGTGAGGTCCTGTCACGTGTGAGATTCCCACATGGATTTGCTTCCAACCCTGAAAGGAGAGTCAGTGCAGATGGAAACATGGTACAAGGGTTGAAAACTCATGACTGCCACGTCCTACTTCAAAGGGTTTTACCTGTTATCCTTAGAGGATTGGGCCGCCCTGACTTATACAGAGCAGTTGCAGAGTTGGGACAATTCTTCAGGGAACTCTGCAGTAGGAATATCAGGATAGATGCTTTGGAGCATCTTAGAGACAAGATACCAACTATCCTATGCGACCTTGAGAAGATATATCCTCCAGCCTTCTTTGATGTGATGGTGCATTTGGCTGTTCATCTACCTGATGAGGCACTACTTAGAGGTCCAGTATAGTATGGCTGGATGTACCCTATTGAAAGGCGGCTAGGCACTTTCAAGGGCTATGTTAGGAACAGAGCTAGACCCGAGGGTTCCATTATAGAGGCCTACATTGCTACAGAAGCGTTGACATTCTGCTCAAAATACATTGAAACAGCTGATTAGCTTAGCAAAGAGGTGGGTGAAGACAATCTCGGGCTCAATGTTTTCGATTATTCTGTTCGAGTTACAGGGAAGAGTCGACAAGAGGACAAACCTAAAGATTTGGACAAAATGGTTTGGTATGTGTTTAATAACTGTCCTGAGATACTACCTTATATCAAGTAAGTGCAGTACTGCAGCTTATACATCGTAATCTACTAAACTTGCAGCACATTCTTATATATTTAGATGTTTGACGCGATCACTATGTTGTGCAGCATCTACAAAGAGGAGTTACTGCCGCAAAATCCAAGAAACATTGACAAACTGGTTATGGCAGGATTTGCGAAATGGTTCAAGAACCATGTAAGCTTTTGAAGTGCACTGTCAGTTTTTTTAATATATTGAGTACATAAGATGATCAGCTTGTCTATTTTCTAGCCATAGGTTAAGAAGATGCAGGAGGATGGGCAATGTCGGAGTAAATAACCATGGGTAGCCTAGCCTGCTCCCCCTGGCCCTTCTAAAAAAATTACGAGCTAATTCGGCCCTCAAGAACCCAAAACACAGGGCCGCCTTCCCCTTGCCGGCTGTCTCCAGGCCGGCTATCGAAAGGCGGCTCGACTTCAGCCCTCATGAAGAAAAGCCGCGGGAGAGCCGGCTCCGAGAAGCCGGCCGCGAGAAGGCCGACTCCAAGAAGCCGGCTCCCATAAAGCGGTCGAGATCGTACCCTCGAAGTCTGCATCCACATAACGGCGATGTGACGGGGCGTGGCTACAGTGAAGCCTGCCACCCCCGAATCCCGGAGCACGCCTGGCATAGTGCGCCATACGGGTGGCCATGACCCGTCCGGCGCAGCACTGTTGCCACATTGACCCTGATGTCATCCACGACGGGCTACCAGTATGGCCCATGGGCGGTGGGCCCCTTCGGGCAGAGAGACACCCGAAGGCGGCCAGACCTCCCCCAGTCGGTCCAAGATAGAGCCGGCTCCCCACAGCCGGCTTGCCACCTCCCTCGAAGAAGATGCCCCATTAAGGAGACAAGACGCGGTGGGGCTATAGTGATCGCCCACCGGGCGGCGCCACTGTAGCCACGCCCACTTCGGCGAAGCCCTCGCCACCAAGATTGAGCAACAGTAACCAGCCGCCGACAAGGCCCTGACAGTGGGGCCTGCCTGTCGACCAAGGAGCCGGCAGCCGGCGGGACCCACTAGCCGGTGGGCCCCAGCAGCCGGCATAGAAGCCGGAGAGCGTAGACACAGACGGCTGGGCCCCACGCCCAGCCGGATTACCATTGTACCCCCGGGGGTAGGCCTATATAAACCCCCCGGGGCATCCATGCAAAGAGAGATCAATCCCTGCTAGTCTCAGACACCACATAGGGAGGAGAAGAGAGCAAGCCGTGCCCTTCTTCCTCCTCTCGCCAAACAGCTCAAGGAGCACCGTGTAGCTACTTGTTCATCTAGTGACCATGCGGAGACCCCGCAGAGCAGCAGTAGGGGTGTTATCTCCACGGAGAGCCCCAAAGCTGGGTAAGATTCGCCGGCGTGCATGTCTTCGCCTCATCCCGTTTCCAGGCACCGGCGACGTCTTACTGGCTCCCACAATGATAAGCCACCCGTTGGCATATGTCGCACCTACCACCCGACATTTGGCGCCCACCGTGGGGCCAGGTGCACCGCCGTCCGGAGACCTGTTCTGGACGGGAACCCTCTTCCTCCCCCGCGAGCGTAGCCAGCCTGGCATGCCCGATGGCGCTTGCCACGACGCGCTACAAGGCGTCACCAACATCTGTGCGGCGAGCAGCCTCGCCGATCTCCTTGACAAGACTCTCATCTCTGACCAGCTCGCCTCCGACGCGGGCACCGACCACCTCGTCAACCTCCTCGGCCAGCTCCACATCTCCGGCGAGCCTGCCGTGGACTTGGAGTCGGTTGGCTCCACCGATCCGATGCCTGTCGACTCCGACACGGCCTCACTCGACACGTTACCCACCAACATCGTGGTCTACAACGACCCGCTTCCCCGGGCCGATGGCTGCGACGCTGTCACCACCGAGGTGATGGTCATCGGCCACGGCGGCGCTTCTGACGAGAGCGCCCACGACGCCCCGCACGCGGCGGTCCATGACTTGTCCATCCCCCTCCCGGCTGATGCCGACGCTGAAGCACTGGAAGCTCGCCGCCTTGCCCTCCTCGCGGAGGCCGGAAGTTGGTTTCCATGAGATGCCTCGCTGAGGCCCACCGACGCGAGGCCGACCGCACCGCCTTTGGCACGCCGCCCCCAGGCGGGCCTAGCCGGGCCGGCGTTGTCAGACAGCGCGGCGTTGTCATTGCCGATATGCTAGGAGTCGACCGCCCAGTCTACGCTACTCCACTCGACAACATGCGCGCCACCCAGGCGGCCGTAGACGAACTAGATGGACTAGGGGCCGAAGAACTCCCCCACATGACCCGACGCATCCAGCAGCTGATCGATGCAGCCGTGCAGCGGCACGAAGCCGACGCCCGCGCGGAAAGCCCTCCCCCGCGCCGAGATCACGGCGCGACATCCCGGATGCCAACTATGGGTAAAACCCGCGTGCGGCGCGAGAAAGAACCGGCTGCCAGCCGAAGCCGAACCCGAATCTCCATCGAGCGAGACGCAGAAGGCCACCCCCGGGCCGTGGAGTGGCGGGGCAACCCGCCTCCGCCCCAGCCCCGTGGAGAGAGATATCCCACCCCGCTGCCTGTTGTGCATCCGACTCTCAGCGGTCGGCTAGGTCGCCGCGAAGGAGTCGGCGAGAACGACGCCCGCCATCGGATCGACCGCCTGGCGCGATCCCTGGCGCTAGAAGAAGAAGACGATGTCGGCCCGCCTTGCTTCGGCCCCCGCATCCATGACGAGCCTTTCCCCAAAGGGTTCTCGCTCCCAAGAGACACGCCCAAGTACAACGGCTCCGTGAAGCCGGAAGATTGGTTGATCGACTACTCCACGGCGGTTAGCATAGCCAACGGCAACAGGCGCGTTGCCGTGAAGTACGTGCCCCTCATGCTGCAGGGCGTGGCGCGGACCTGGCTCAACAGCCTCAAGCCGTACAGCATCAACATCTGTCTAGACTTCACAGAATCCTTCGTCCGCAACTTCACCACCACCTACAAGCAGGCTCCGAAGCCCAGACAACTCTCCTTGTGCGTACAAGGCCCCGCCGAGTCCACTCGCGACTACCTCACGCATTGGGCCGAGCTCTGCAACTCTTGGGAAGGGGTGCACGAGGTGCAAGCCATAGAATACTTCACTGCCGAGTGCCAAGAAGGCACCCTCCTCAAGCACAAGCTCCTCTGCGATGAGCCGACTACCCTTGACGAGCTTCTGATCATAGTGGACAAGTACGCCACCGCCGACTCCTCGATGAAGACCGAACTCCGGGTAGACGCGTTTAGAAAGGTACTCAACCCGGCGCCCAAGACGCCAGATGGGGACTCCGGCCGACGCCCACACCAGAACGACCACAAGTGCAAGGGCCCGGTGCCGCCCTCCACCAGTCGGCAGGTGGCCACAGTCGAAGATGAGCAGCCCGAAGCACGGCCCGCACCCAAGAAGCAGAGGGGTGGCAAGCCGGCTTGGCAGCCGGCCTTCTCCTACGAGCAGACTCTCGACGCCCCATGCAAGTTCCACAGCGGCGCGAAGCCGTCCAACCACACACCTGGAAGTGCCACTGGCTCACCCGAATCTCTAAAGGCGAAGGGCTCGCACCGCCTCCGCCTGCCGGTCCGCCGCCTCCGGCTCCGCAGCCGCCGGCCGCTCGGCCCACAGTCGGAGCCGTGCACGATGAGTTCCCCGACGAGCATGCCGCCTATATCATCTTTGCAAGTCAGCCCAAAGACCGGCGCAGCAAACGCCGAGAGCACCAAGAAGTCAGCATGGTTGCTGCCAACCCCGCCGAGCACATGCACTGGTCAGAAAAACCTATCAGCTGGAGCCGGACCGACCACCCAGAGGTGATGTCGTTTCCCGGCTCTTATGCGTTGGTTTTGGATGCCACCCTTGCAACGGATAGACGCGCTGCCCGATTCTCCCGCGTGCTGATAGACGGCGGGAGCAGCATCAACATCCTGTACCGTGACACCATGGAGAAGCTGAATGTCAAGACGAAGCAACTCATGCCTACTCCGATTGTGTTCCATGGCATCGTACCCGGCCTGTCCTGCGCCCCCATTGGCAAGATCAAGATTGATGTACTTTTTGGGGACAAGGAGCATTTCCGCCGGGAAGCGATCTGGTTTGAAGTGGTGGACCTGGAGAGCCTTACCATGCATTGCTTGGCCGACCTGCCTTGGCCAAGTTCATGGCAGTTCCCCACTATGCATACCTCAAGATGAAGATACCGAGCACCAAAGGCGTCATCACCGTAGCCGGCGATTACAAGAAGTCCTCGGAGTGCGCAGCAGCCAGCAGCCGACTAGCCAAGTCCCTTGTGATTGCCGAAGAAAAGAAGATGTTGGACCGAGTCGTGGCCATGGCCGGCGAGCAGTCGTCCTTGTCCCCCGATCCCAAGGAGCATGATGCTCAAGGATCTTTCCAGCCTGCCAAGGAGACGAAGAAGATACCTCTTGACCCCGAGCACCCAGAGAGGTTTGCCGTCATCGGGGCAAACCTAAACAGCAAATAGGAAGGCGAGCTCGCCGATTTCCTCCATGAGAATCGGGACATCTTTGCATGGTCCCCCAAGGACATGTCGGGCGTTCCGAAGGAATTCGCCGAGCACAAACTACACGTCCGAGAAGACGCAAAGCCAGTCAAACAACCCCTCCGCCGACTGTCGGAGGAGAAACGCGGGATTTTGGGAGAGGAGATAGCCCGGCTTCTGGCAGCCGGCTTCATTATGGAAGTTTTCTTTCCAGAGTGGATCGCCAACCCGGTCCTCGTGCTAAAGAAGAACAACAAGTGGCGCATGTGTATAGACTACACGAGCCTCAACAAGGCCTGCCCCAAAGATCCCTTTGCCCTGCCAAGGATTGACCAAGTGATAGACTCCACGGCTGGATGCAAGCTGTTGAGTTTCTTGGATGCTTACTCAGGGTATCACCAGATAAAGTTAGATCCGGCAGACCGCCTGAAGACCGCCTTCATCACGCCATTCGGAGCCTTCTGCTACCTGACTATGACATTCGGCTTGAGAAATGCCGGTGCCACTTTTCAGCGTTGCATGCAGAAGTGCCTCCTCAAGCAACTCGGCAGAAATGCCCACGTCTACGTAGACGACATTGTGGTGAAGACGGAGAAGCGCGGCACCTTGCTGGAAGACCTCAAGGAAACATTTGAGAACCTACGCCGGATTAAACTCAAGCTTAACCCCGAGAAATGTGTGTTCGGAGTGCCAGCCGGCCAGCTCCTAGGCTTCCTGGTCTCCGAACGCGGCATCAAATGCAACCCAGTAAAGATCAAGGCCATTGAGAGAATGGCGATTCCCGCCAAACTTCGAGACGTCCAGAAGTTTACCGGATGCTTGGCCTCCCTGAACCGCTTCATCAGCTAGCTCGGAGAGAAAGCTCTTCCCCTCTACCGCCTCATGAAGAAGACCAACCACTTCGAGTGGAATGACCAAGCCGATCAAGCTTTTCACGAGCTGAAGAAGATGCTGGCCACGCCGCCTGTCCTGGCAGCGCCGACTGAGAAAGAGCCCATGCTCCTCTACATTGCCGCAACCAGCCGGGTGGTCAGCACCGTCATCGTAGTCCAACGCCCAAAAGAAGGCCGAGCCCAGCCGGTCCAGAGGCCGGTGTACTATTTGAGCGAGGTGCTGTCTACCTCGAAGCAGAACTACCCGCACTACCAGAAGATGTGCTACGGCGTGTACTTTGCCGCCAAGAAGCTGAAGCCCTACTTCCAAGAGCATCCCATCACGGTTGTATGCACCGCCCTGCTGGCCGAGATCATAGGCAGCCGGGATGCATCCGGCCGGGTGGCGAAATGGGCCATCGAGCTGGCCCCCTATACGATCTTCTACCAGCCTCGCACCGCCATCAAGTCCCAAGCATTAGCCGACTTCCTCGTCGACTGGGCCGAGACCCAGTACCTACCGCCGGCTCCCGACTCCACTCATTGGCGCATGCACTTCGATGGGTCCAAGATGCGCACCGGCTTGGGAGCCGGCGTCATCCTCACCTCTCCCAAAGGCGACAAGCTCAGATACACACTGCAAATTCACTTTGCCACCTCCAACAACGTGGCCGAGTACGAGGCGCTCATACACGGGCTCCGGCTTGCCAAAGAACTCGGCATTCGCCGGATCCTATGTTATGGCGACTCGGACTTGGTGGTCCATCAATCATCCGGCGACTGGGATGCCAAGGACGCAAATATGGCAAGCTGCCGCTTCCTCGTTCAGCAGATCAGTGGGTATTTTGAACGATGCGAGTTCCTCCATGTACCACGAGCCGACAACAAGCCAGCTGATGCCCTGGCTCGAATAGGCTCCACTCGGCAAGCAATACCAACCGGTGTCTCTCTACAATGCCTCCTCAAGCCGTCTATCAAGCCGTCTCCAGAGTCCGATTCCATCTTCGTGCCGCCTGACCCCGACGCAGTCGGCTCGAAGAACCAAGCAGGTGACCTGGGGACTTCGATAGTCGGCCAGGGGGTATCAGCAGGCGGCTCGAGGACTTCCGTAGTTACGCCCGGCCCGGGGACTGCCTCACCCGGCTCGGGGACTGCGGTAGTCGGCCCGGAGACTACACCAACACAACAGGCGGCAGCCGACTCCAGCATTTCACCGCCCAGCCCGCCCGCCCTGGTCACAGTAGCCGTTTTGGCAATAGAAGAAGTCGCAGCTCCGTCATGGGCGCAATCCATCCTCAACTTCCTAATAAACCAAGATCTGCCGGCTGACGAAGTAGAGGCAAGACAAGTCCAATGCCGAGCCGGAGCATACACAATCGTCAACAGAGAACTCGTCAAGCGCAGTGTCACTGGAGTCCTCCAGTGATGCGTCGAGCAAGAGAAGGGCATTGCTATCCTTAGAGACATCCACCAAGGAGAACGCGGCCACCATGCGGTCTCAAGATCACTCGTCGCCAAATCCTTCCGCCATGGTTTCTTTTGGCCGACTGCTTTGGATGATGCCAAGGAGTTAGTTAAACATTGCAAAGGGTGCCAACTCTTCAGCTCCAAGCAACACATGCCGGCTTCAGCACTCAAGACCATTCCCCTCACTTGGCCCTTCGCCGTTTGGGGACTGGACATGGTGGGCCCATTCAAGACGGCGCGCGGCGGCATGACACATCTGCTTGTCGCCGTGGACAAATTCACCAAATGGATTGAGGCAAAGCCGATCAAGAAGTTGAATGGGCCGACTGCCGTGACATTTATCGCAGATATAACAACTTGGTACGGCGTGCCACACAGCATCATCACCGACAATGGCACGAATTTCGCCAAGGGAGCCTTGGCACGTTTCTGCGCGACACAAGGCATCCGGTTGGACCTAGCGTCCGTCGCCCACCCGCAGTCAAACGGCCAGGTCGAGCGAGCCAACGGCCTCCTCCTTTCCGGCATCAAGCCCCGACTGATCGTACCACTGGAGCGTTCAGCCGGCTGTTGGCTCGATGAGCTACCGGCTGTCCTCTGGAGTCTGCGCACTACACCAAACAAGTCAACCGGCTTCACTCCTTCCTTCCTCGTATATGGTGCCGAGGCGGTTATCCCAAGTGACACCGAGTTCGACTCGCCTCGGGTAACCATGTACACGGAAGCCGAGGCCAAGGAAGCACGAGAAGACGGCATCGACCTGCTGGAAGAAGGCCGGCTGTTAGCCCTCAGCCGGTCCGCCATCTATCAGCAGGGCCTGCGCCGCTACCACAGCCGAAAGGTCAAGCCAAGATCCTTCCAAGAGGGCGATCTTGTGCTCCGGCTGATCCAACGAACAGCCGGCCAGCACAAGCTCTCAGCCCCTTGGGAGGGCCCCTTCGTCATCAGCAGAGCCTTAGGCAACGACTCCTACTACCTGATCAACGCGCAGAAGCTGAAGGCACGAAAGAGAGACGACTCTAGCAAGGAGTCGGAACGACCATGGAACGCCAACCTCCTCTGAAGGTTTTACAGTTGAAATGCAGTATGTATCACGCTAACTTTTGTACTAAGTACGAGACAATAGGCCCCCCGAGGAGAGCTCGGGGACTGTCATCTTTTGTCTATGAATGAAAAGTATCATGCTTATGGCCTTGCCATTGCATTCACTTTTTTCCGTCTGGCACCGGGTTCGACTAGTCGGCCCGGGTACTGGCCGCCTGGAGTTATATTAGAAGTCCTACCCGCAGTCAGACAAGTAGTGTGCCGGCTCCCAAGCCTTCTCTTGACAAAAGTCGCAGTTCGAAGAACCGGCTATCCGACTGGCAAGAGTTAAGGGCAGGAACGGGTGCCCACACGAAAAACGGCTAGGGACTAACGGACTAATATAACAAAAGCCGGTTTCTCTCCCACCGCCGACCGGCTACCAGAGTAGCCGGCCAGCCGACTTCCATTCACCTCGCTCCAATCTAAGAAAGCTCGAGTACTTGCCTTCCCAGAAGGGGAAGGCGGCAAAGGAAACAGCCTAAGGATAAAAAGCACACATGAATGGAAACCAAACACGCAATAATATTTACATAAAAGACCTTCAAAAGGCCAGCATTCAACATAGTTTGAATACACCCCCAGTGGGTGGAACTGCGCAAGTTTAATAAAGTTGTTCAAAAGGCAACAAGCAGGAAAAAACAAGGACGGCAGACTAAGCCAAGGGAGCGACTGGCGAGTCAGGCAGGTCGGTGGAGACGGCGGTGCCGGCTGGAGGAGTGGTCGGCTGGCGAACCTCGGCATGATCATCGCCTCTCGCAAAGGGCGCGCTAGCACACGCCTTGTTGCCGGAGGCACAATCAGGCTGAGGTTGGTTGCCTGCTTCACCAGTCGGCTCAACGTCTTCGCCGTCCTCTCCTTCGTCGTCTTTGCCTTCATCACTGGAGGCGATCTCCTCTGCCGAGTCTTCACCCGCTGCCGGGTCCAGCCCGAACCACTCCTCCGGCTGGGCAATGCCGTCGTCATTGATCTCAGGAGCGAAGACGTTGATGTCAGTACACTCGGCGATTGTCGAAGCGCGCTGAGCGATAGCCGGCCGCACCTCCTCCAACTCTTCGTCGGCCTCCAGCCGCCAGGAGCGCAGCTGGTCCAGGTTCAGCCCCGGATACCAGGCTCGGACGAACTCCAGCACCCGCCCAGCTCCAAGTCGGGCTGCCGACACCTTCCAGGCCTCGAAGCGGCCAACCGCCACCTCTAGCCAGTCGGCAGTCCGACTCGGGGTGCGGGGAATCGTCTCGCTTGGCCAGAGGGAGGCCAACACCTGCGCCCCGGCACGCTGGAGGCGGTGGAGCATACGGTGAGCCGGCTGCAGCCGGGCTTGGACCGCCAAGAGCTGCTCCTCAAGCGTCCGGCTCGCGTCCGGCGCGATTTCAGCCCCCGCCTGCCGGCGTACCTCGCGATGGGCCTCGATGGATTGGGTGGCGAAGACGGAGTAGCCGGGAAAGTAGTCTACACAGAGAACAAAAAGCAGCACAAGTCAGAACACAAATCAGGGATCAAAGGGCAAGCAGGGAGTGAAGAAGGCGGCTTACCATCGATCAGATCCTCGATACGGCTGAAGCCCTCGCTCAGCGCTTGCTTCGCTTCAGCCCAGCCCGCCGCTTCGGTCTCGAACTCGGCCTTCAGGGCGTCCTCGTCGTCCTGCGCCTTCTTCAGGGCCGCCTTGTGGCTCTCCTCCTGGTCGGCCAACTTCTTGACCAGGCGGTCACGCTCCAGGACCAAGGCGCTGTACTCGGCTTCCTTGGCGCGAAGGGCGGCCTGGGCCTCGCTGAGCTGCTCCCTCAAGTCGGCATTGGCTCCTGCAAGCATGAAGACAAAGGAAAAATTAATAAGGGGAAGTCGTCAAGGAAGATCCGACCCGGCTGCTGAGCAGTCGGCCCGAATCTCGGGGACTACACCCAGTGGGTGCGCTGACGCGCCCCCACAGGAGATGAATGAGACAAACACGCACTCCGGCTGCTGGTCAGGTCCTCAGTTCTCCGGCCCAGCTCCTGAGCCTGGGAGTTGAAGGCGGCTGCGCGAAGGTTATGATACTCCTGGAAGATTATACAGGAGGCAAGGATAAGTTAAGTTGTCAGAACATAGTAAGTTCCAAGCTGCCTGCGCAGCAGCCGGCTTGGAACTCGGGGACTACACCCAGTGGGTGCGCTGACGCGCCCCCACGGAAGAAATCAAAAGAGCAAAATAACCAAGGACAGAAGACTCACCCGGATGACGGCCCGCGTCGAGAGAAACTCTTGAGTATATCGCTGCAGCGAGGTAGCCTGAGCTTGAAGCCGGTTCCGGACCTCCTGGGCCGCCGCGTTCAGCTCACCCGTCCCCCGCTGGGAGTCCACTCGGATGTGCTGACGCTGGCCGCCTCCAGGGCCTCTGCCGTCTGGTTGGCGCCCGCTGCTCGGTGCGGTTCCGGCATGGAGGCGACACCCCCTGCGCGCCGGCGCAATGCCGGCTGCACCTCGAGGCCGGCCCCTGCCGCCGGCTCGCCCCTGGATGGCTGCTCTGGCGCCGCAGCTGATTGGCCGCTTTGGCCCGCTCCAGTTGGCGCCGTCTGTGACGCCCCCTCCACGAAGATCACGGGGTCCTCCCGCCTCTCCATCACCGGCGGGCCTTGGTCGACCTCCTCCGACGGGGGCACGGGAACGTTGGGGGCCACGGCGCGGAGGGGAACAACGAGCAGCGGAGGCCGGTTGTGCGAGGCCTCCGCCTCCGTCTCCGCGGCTGCCGCCTTCGCCCGGGCATTGGCCGCCGCGTCGGCCTGCTCCTTCGTCGCCTGGGCGGTCCTTCGCTCCGCCGCCTCCCGCTCCTCCCGCGCCTCCCGCGCGTTCTACTCCGTGGCCTCCTTAAGGTCGGCGCGGGGATCCACGCGGCGGGAGCTTGAGGACCCTCCAGTCGGCCCGACTATGGAGCCGCCAGGACCTCGCTCGAGAGAAAGCGGCGCCCTGTCCGGCAAGAAAAGAAAGGTTTAGAAGAGTTTCGGACGAAGAAGACAAAAAATATATACGCAAGACATTCGACGACTTACGCAGAGATCGCCTGCGGCTGCTTCACCGCCTTGCGGAAGCGGGCCGCCTTCCCGGCCGCCTCATCCCGCTTGGTCGCCGCCATGGAGGCCTTGGATTTTTTCGGCCGGCTGCCGAAGAAGGTCAACGCGGCCCGGCGCTTCTGCGCGCCGCCACGGGCAGCCGGCACGGCAGACGAGCCCGCGCCTTGATGATCGGGCGCCGGCTGGCGGTGCGGGGCGACTTCGACCTCGTCGTCATCCGGCCAGTCCTCGAAGCTGGCCCCGAGTCCCGCGCCTCCGGCCTCGTCGCCTTCCCCCACGTTGGTGTCTTCCATGGCGGCCGCTCCCAGGTCCGGATCGTCGGCGTCGTCCACCGTGCGGTCGAGGAGGAGCTGGCGCTCTACCCCCGCGGCCCCGGCTGTCGGCGGGAGAAGAGGGTTCTGCAAAAGGCAAACCAATTGATCAAGAGTCGGCTATCATGAGGCCGGCTACAAAAAAGGAAGAAAAGAATAAAGAACTTACGGCAGGCGGAGGGTTGGCGTGGGAATACGGCTCCTTGCCGTATCGCCAATCCTCGGCGAGCTTGCAGTTGGAGATATAATTCACCATGTAAGACACCTCTGCGTGAGGCATCTCCCTGGTGCTCAGCCGGCACGGGTCGAAGCGGCCGCTCATTTGGCAGATCATGTGAGGCCGGCCTTGGAGCGGAAGAACCCGGCGCTCCACGAAGGCGGCCACCAAGTCGGCTCCGGTCAGGCCCTCCAACTGGATCATCACCCGAAGCTAGGAGACGGCTGCGTTCCCGGCCTGAGACAGCGACCTGGCTCGGTAGCTCCATGAAGGCTGCCTCCCAGCCGGCGGGCCGGCTATGTAAGCCAGCAGGTTGACGTAGTCGCCTTGCTGGGCGACGTTCTTCACGTAGAAATAAGACTTCTGCCAAAGCTTCACCGACTGGATCAGCGGAATGGACGGGAACGGATTGTTCTCGCTCGCCCACCTCATGGCAATGAAGGCTCCGCAGGGGGCGGGCACGCCCGCGACGACGGTGCCGAGCTTGCTTTGGAAGAACTCCCTCCAGAGCTCGAGCGTGGGGAGAACTCCAAGAAAACCCTCACACAGGGTGACGAAGGCCGACAGCAGCATCACCGCGTTGGGCGTGAGGTGATGCGGCTGGAGGTGGTAGAACTCGAGGAAAGCTCGAAGGAATCCGCTCGCCGGGAGGCCGAAGCCACGCAGGCAGTGCGAGCGGAAGATCACCCGCTCGCCCTCCTTCGGTGCCGGCGAAATCTCCCTCGCCGGTGCTTGACGAACCCGCACAAGGTTCTCGCTGGGCAGACGCCGCGTCCGGCGGAGGAACTCGACGTGGTCCTCGTGGACGTTGGAGCCATCCCACGAGCTCGACAGCGCCATGGGATTGCTGCGGCGGGGAGCAAGATGAAGCGACGGCGGAATGGCACGACAAAGAGTTGTTGCGGCGAAGAGAAGAAGAAGGAGGGCGAGAAGGGGCGGAGGGAGGGAGAGCGCGCGAGCCTCTGCCGCTCCCCCTCCTCCTACTACTTATATTCCGCGCGGCGGAGCCGAGGAGGCGCGGCGTGGGGGAACGTGGGGATCAACTGCGCCCACTCCCCCACGTCCCGTGATTATTGTGCCTTGATGGCAGAATAAAACTGCCGCGGGAAGGCGATGGTCCATGTGGGCCGCAGAAGATCTCCGCTCGGACCGAGGCCTGCGAGTGGCGGGCCCGGGCCTGCGGCGGCGTCCCGTCGCGCACGTGCGTTGGCAGGATTTCCTCGCCACGTGGCCCGCGTTCCCGCCTTTGAGAAACGGAGCTTTTCCGAAGACGGCGCGCACGAGCAAAGCCGGCCCCTTGGGATAGGAAGCTGACCTAGCTTCTCGTCCCTTTGTCAGCCTCGAAGCTCGATCAGCTTCGGGGACTACTGTCGGAGTAAATAACCATGGGTAGCCTAACTGGCTCCCCCTGGCCCTTCTGAAAAAAATTACGAGCCGATTCGGCCCTCAAGAATCCAAAACACAGGGCCGCCTTCCCCTTGTCGGCTATCTCTAGGCCGGCTATCGGAAGGCGGCCCGACTTCAGCCCTCATGAAGAAAAGCCGCGGGAGGGCCGGCTCCGAGAAGCCGGCCGCGAGAAGGCTGACTCCAAGAAGTCGGCTCCCATAAAGCGGTCGAGATCGTACCCTCGAAGTCTGCATCCACATAACGGCGGTGTGACGGGGCGTGGCTACAGTGAAGCCTGCCACCCCCGAATCCCGGAGCACGCCTGGCACAATGCGCCGTACGGGTGGCCATGACCCGTCCGACGCAGCACTGTTGCCACGTTGACCCTGATGTCATCCACGACCGGCTACCAGTACGGCCCACGGGCGGTGGGCCCCTTCGGGTAGAGAGACACCCGAAGGCGGCCAGACCTCCCCCAGTCGGCCCAAGATAGAGCCGACTCCCCACAGCCAGCTTGCCACCTCCCTCGAAGAAGACACCCCATTAAGGAGACAAGACGCGGTGGGGCTACAGTGATCGCCCACCGGGCGGCGGCACTGTAGCCACGCCCACTTCGGCGAAGCCCTCGCCACCAAGATTGAGCAACAGTAACCAGCCGCCGACAAGGCCCTGATAGTGGGGCCTGCCTGTCGACCAAGGAGCCGGCAGCCGGCGGGACCCACTAGCCGGCGGGCCCCAGTAGCCGGCGCAGAAGCCGGAGAGCGTAGACACAGACGGCTGGGCCCCGCACCCAGCCGGATTACCATTGTACCCCCGGGGGTAGGCCTATATAAACCCCCCGGGGCATCCATGCAAAGAGAGATCAATCCCTGCTAGTATCAGACACCACATAGGGAGGAGAAGAGAGCAAGACGTGCCCTTCTTCCTCCTCTCGCCAAATAGCTCAAGGAGCACCATGTAGCTACTTGTTCATCTAGTGACCATGCGGAGACCCTGCAGAGCAGCAGTAGGGGTGTTATCTCCACGGAGAGCCCCGAAGCTGGGTAAGATTCGCCAGCGTGCATGTCTTCGCCTCATCCCGTTTCCAGGCACCGGCGACGTCTTACTGGCTCCCACAATGATAAGCCACCCGTTGGCATATGTCGCACCTACCACCCGACAGGCAGGCAGTTGATGATGCCCTTTACTCACTAGCAATGGGTCCTGATACTCGGGTAAGACATTATGAATCTTGCGTTGTTGGAGATGTGCGCTACAACACCCTTGCACGAGACGAAGGCGGGAAGACACAAAACAGTGCCATCATGAGCACGGATACGTATGACAAAGAGATAACAGAAATGTATGCTAACATAACAGACATTATTCAGTTGTAGTATATCTCCAGTTTCAAGGATCATCGGTGTGTGGTTCTGTTGTGCTGTCGTTGGTATAACCTGTTTTCTAGGATCGCAAAACCCAGAGCTAATGATTATTTCAAATCCATCAATGTCAAGGCGGCGTACCAGACCAACGAGCCTTTTATTTTGGCAAATGAAGCAACACAGATATTTTTCTTGGAAGACACATTTGCACGTAGCGATGACTGGAGAATATTGTAAAGGTTTGAGCAGAGGAATTCATTTAATGAAGTTGCACAACAAGATGATGCTTACACTGCTCCTGATGTACAAGATAACACAGATGTTCCTAATATCTTTGAGAACCATCACGTCAATGACGCCGGCGAAAAGATTGCTTGTCGTGTTGTGGACATACAAGAGTTGATCAAGAAGAAGCCAACGTTCGAGGACATTGAGGATGAAGAAGAAGATGACACCGTGGGGAATTACGATTCAGACTGATACACATGGCGAAGATGTTGACGCTGCTACTGCGGATGATGATTACATTGCTTTTGTCGTATTTGCCTGTCAGAAGACGTTTTTTTATCTACTATGTGAAATTGTGTTTGCTATGACAACTGAAACCTGATGAACATGTTGTTTAGTATTTTGCTGTGAGAACATCACTTGTTATGTATGCTGATTTGTGTTTGGTGATTGTATGACAACTAAAACATGATGACATTGTTGTTTAGTTATATTCATATTTGGCTGTGAAACTTGAATTTGATGACATAGTTTGTTGTTGGACTGCAATTTGCTCGACGTCTTCGAATGAGAACAAAGCTGACCCGACAGGGCCTCTGCTATTTATTTATTTATATGAGAAAAAGGGGATACCCCCTGATTTCCGTTAATAGAAATCATTAGATGTTCACAACACTACGCCCAGCCTGCTACACAGGTTTCATTCATTACTAGTTTCAACAAAGTGCTCATGTCGTAGCCACTGAATACATCACGAGTGCTACATACACTGCAAATGAAGAGACAATCATCCTAGAGAGCACATCGATTTTGCCCATTATCTTCACAAGCTCTTTCATCTCCTCATTGCTGTCAAGGCCATTCAGCAGTTGTTGCTTGGCCATGATCAAAGAAACTTCATCTTTAAGCTTCTGCTCTGCATCTTCCTCTTCTGTCGTTCCTTAAGTTACTTGTCCAACACCCCAACCTGTTGGTATTGGGATTCCTCAGCTAACCAAATAATCAACGTAGTTGCATTCCCCCACATCAGCAACTTCCTAGAAATACAAATCACACGAATCTTCCCTTTTTTGCACGAATCAAATTGGTAGATCATCAACCAAACTATTAAAAAAATCAGCAACTGAAAGCAGCAGAACAACACTTAAACATATTATTACCCCATGATTCGGGCATTTGTAGAAGAGTCGGCCAGGGTTGCGGATTGTGGTTGAGACGCGACAGATGACTCTACGTGATTTGCAGCAGTGGCACCACACCAATGGCAGCGGGTTGCGATGAGCAATCGGCTGCGGTGCGCGTGCCAGCGAGGGTGTGATGAGACCCACAAGCGATGGTACGGGTTGCGACTTGGAGCATATCTGGTTGTTGCCTACTGAAGAGCAAGTGGACGAGCAGCCAGCGGACATGGTTGCTGCGGCCAGAGCTTCTGATGCTAGGCAGAGTAAGTAGAGAAGAGGAGAAGCGAACGTTGGATATGTCAGTTTCATTACTTGTAGAGTAGCATAGCACCATATATAGTCATAGTCTAGGTTTGGATTCGAACCAGCTACAGGAGCACGTCTTTCTTTTTTCTAAAACTCGGCAACGTCTCATTACTGGTACACTAGCTTGTTCTGTACACCTTCCCAAGTCTTTGATTTTCTTTCCCTTTTTTGCGAGGAAGGAAGGAGGACAAAATTGAGAGTTCCTGGGACTCGAACCCAAGACCTCTCGGTTGAAAACCAAGGGTGCTAGTCACTTATGTGGCGAACGTTCCCTGTGAGGAGGACGGCAGACGAATGCATTTTCCTTGCAGTTTTCTTCCTATATATAAAAAAGTATGCTACTTGGTGTCCGCTTAGTCAACAAACGATTGTGCCAACCTTGACCATTGGATTGACATTCAACGTCTGTCGCGTTTCTTCAGTCTCTTCTTCCTCGAGCCGCCAAAGCCAAACCAGCGCCGGCGGGACCGCCTGCTCCCGGCTCCCACGGCTGGCTGTGATCTGCCCCGGCTCCTGTTCGTTCCCGTCCGAGGCCTCACCATCGTCCTCCGCCTTGGTTCGCTCGCTGCGGAGCCGCCCTCCGGTGTTGTCAACATGGTCAACAACCGAGAGGAATAAGGAGATGACTGTACATGGTGAGAATGACAGTAGGGACCAAGCAGCGCGCGCAGTAATTTTGTTTTTTCAGGGCGGAGAAGGGTATCAACTGGGTTGTGCGGGACCCGTGGCCCGTCTAGCCCAGACTTTTATTTCATATGTTTAGCACATGACCAACCCAGTTTGTTTTTTTCCTTTCTGAAAATTGCTAGCCAGATATTTTGTTTTTTGCAGAATAACCAACATAGGCCTACTTGCTTTTCTACGCCCTACTAGTCCGGAAATCTTTCAAGACGAGGAGGGATGCATTTTGCCCAGAAAATGGGCTGTAAGTAATAATAAATGGGCTATAAGTAATAATAAATGGGCTGTAAAATGAAAAAATACAACAAACAGACAATTAGTTCCAAAATACTGTTTTCTTTCGGATTTTTATATTTTAAATTTCATTGTTTTTGTGCGGGTAAAATTTCATTGAATTTAAATTAAGGTATATTTAGATCTAAAATTAATTTGAATCTGGCTAGAAATTTTGGGTTGTATGCTATTTGGGACGGATTTGGAGGCTGACTTGTGGGTCTACTAGGTTGACGTGTACTTTGGCTTTGTCAACTTAGTCCACAAACGATTCTAGCAGCAATGACCATTAGATGTTAATCCAACGGCCGTGCTGCTTCTTCAATATCTGATCTTCTTGCTCCAGCCGCCCAAACCAGCTCCGGTGGGACTGCCTGCTCCCGCCTCCCGTGGCCGGCTGTGCTGCCGCACAGGCCGCACCACCCCACCCTACTTCATTGCTGGCCAGGCCATTCCTCTACTCACCCACACCTCCTGTTATTTTCTGGCAACAGCAGCCGAACCAGTAAACCCTCGTACTCCCCACCGCGTGGGCAACCATTGTCGAGTCTTCCCCGGCTCCGTGCCATTCCCTTCCTAGGCCTCGCCGTTGTCCACCGCCATGGTGCTCTCGGCGTGGCTTGGTCAGCTTGGTCAACGAACGACATCCATCGGTCGTGGACTGTACGTGCAAAATAATGATTCATCCACCTGACAGCTGGGACCCACCGGAAGGGCCTCTGTATTTCGCGAAAAAAAACGTTCCCCCTGCTGACATGTCGGACCTACCAGCTATATCTTCGCACGCAAGGAAGTGCCTCCTTATTACG
Source organism: Triticum aestivum (assembly GCF_018294505.1). Classification (NCBI taxonomy): domain Eukaryota; kingdom Viridiplantae; phylum Streptophyta; class Magnoliopsida; order Poales; family Poaceae; genus Triticum; species Triticum aestivum. The sequence continues at coordinate 220,222,964 of NC_057797.1, forward strand.
CACAAAAAAATGAATAACCCCCTGCTAGCTAGGACCCACCATAATGGGAGGATGACTTGTGGGCCAACAAAGTTGACGGGGACGGAGGGCTTTGTTAACTTAGTCAATATGAACGATTCTAGCTCCATTGACCGTACGATGTCCATCCAACGGCCGTAGTGCTTCTTCAACCTCTGGTCTTCTTACTCTAGCCGCCCAAAGCAGCGCCGGTCGTGCCGCATGCTCCTGCCTCCCGTGGCCAGCTATGCTGCCGCGGAGGCCTCACCGCCCCTACTATTCCCACCGCTGGCCAGGCCCTCCAGCGATGGTAGCCTCACACCGCAGCCGAAATAGTGAACCCTCGTACTCCTCTCCGCGCGGGCTTCCACTGCCGCGTCTTCCCCGGCTCTGTGCCGTCCCCTTCCTAGGCCTCGCCATCGTCCACCGCCGTGGTGCTCTCCGCGCGGCATGGTCAACGTGGTCAAGGAACGACTTCCATCGGAAGAGTATTGTACGTGGAGAGGCTGACAGCTGGGTCCACGGCCACAACCTAGTTTTTTTGTGATTTGCCAAGTAAGTCGCTTTGCCAGGCCTATTGGGCTGCAAATCTTTCAAGACGAGGAGAGCTTTCATTCGGCTGGCCGAGAAAATGGCCCATCAGTAATGATAAATGGGTTGTACATTTTTAAAACACATCAAACTGGCAATTAGTTTCAAATATCTTTTTTTCATTTCAAGATTTTAAATTACATTAATTTTTATGCGGGGAGAATTTGTTGGATTTTATATTGATATACATTTATTTTTAAAATCAGTTTGAATGTGAGTCGAAATTTTGGGATTAAAAACAATTCGGACCGCACCAAAATATGCAAAATTTCATATAATTTTTTAACCGTGGCCACAATTTGGGCTGTAATGCTAACAAAAGAATATGGGCTCCAAAAAAACCTTAAGAATTAGCAAATGGGCTGAAAATTATTAGAAATAATGGCAGATGGGTTGTATGCTGTTTTCCACGGATTTGAGGCTTTCCTAAAAAAAGGTTGACGCACAAGCAGTGACTGTTGGATGTCCATCCAACGGCCGTCGTGCTTCTTCAATCTCTGCTCTTCCTGCTCCATCCTCTCAAACAAGTGCCGGCGGGACTGCCTGCTCCCTCCTCCCCGCGGTCAGCTGTGCTGCCGCACAGGCCTCACCGCCCCACTGTACTCCCATCACTAGCCTAGCCATCCCTCTACTCACCCACACCTGCTGTTATTCTCCGGCGACGGCAGACGAACCAGTAAACCCTCGTACAGTCGTACTCCCCTCCGCGTGGGAAACAACTGCCGAGTCTTCCTTGCCTCCGTGTCGTTCCCTTCCTAGGCCTCGCCGTCGTCCACCGCCCTGGTGCTCCCGGCGCGGCCTGGTCAACATGGTCAACAACCAACATGCATCTGAAGTGGACTGTATGTGGAGAGGCCGACAGCTGGGTCCACGGCCGCACGCAAGGAAATGCCTCCTTATTACGCGCAAAGTAATGATTCCTCCACCTGACATCAGGGACCCACCGAAAGGGCCTCTGTATTACACAAAAAAACGTTACCGCCGCTGACAGCTCGGACCCACCAGCTATATCTTCGCACGCAAGGAAGTGCCTCCTTATTACGCACAAAAAAAATGAATACTCCCCCTATTAGCTGGGACCCAGTATAGTGACAAGCTGACTTGTGGGCCTACTAAGTTGACGGGGACGGAGGGCTTTGTCAACTTAGTCAATATGCACGATTCTAGCTCCAGTGACCGTATGATGTCCATCCAACGGCCGTAGTGCTTCTTCAACCTCTGGTCTTCTTGCTCCAGCCGCCCAAACCAGCGCCGGTCGTGCCTCATGCTCCTGCCTCCCGTGGCCGGCTGCGATGCGGCGGAGGCCTCACCGCACCCTACTACTCCCACCGCTAGCCAGGCCATCCCTCTACTCACCCACACCCCCTGTTACTCTGCGGCGACGGCAACCTCACACCGCAGCAAACCAGTGCCCTCGTACTCCTCTACGCGTGGGCATCCACTGCCGCGTCTTCCCCGGCTCCACGTCGTCCCCTTCCTAGGCCTCGCTGTCGTCCACCGCCTTGGTGCTCTCGGCGCGGCGTGGTCAACATGGTCAAGGAACGGCTTCCATCAGACGTGGACTGTACGTGGAGAGGCTGACAGCTGGGTCCACGGCCGCAGCAAGGAAGTGCCTCCTTATTACGTGCAAAATAATTATTCCTCCACCTGACAGCGGGGACCCACCGGACGGGCCACCATATTTCACCCCCCTGACTGCTGGGACCCACCAGCTACATCTTCGCACGCAAGGAAGTGACTGACAGTCGGGACCCACCTGGTCGAAGCGTACGTAGCATTGTCATTCTGGTCGTGAATGTGTATGTACATATATACTGGTGGATGTAGAGGCGTGCACGTGTCGTAGTAGAGGCGGCCAGGGTGCAAGAAGGAAAACACGGCCACGTATGTGTACATACGGGCGGGGTCTCGAACGCCTACTCGCGCAAACGTACGGCGAGGGCTCGTTGACATGGCTGGGTCGGAACGGAGAAACAGCGTCATCATCGTGTTCATGGGGAGGCAACGGAATGCGTCGTGTTCATGGGGAGGCAACAGAATGCGTCGTGTTCATGGGGAGGCAACGGAATGCATCGTGTTCATCGGGAGGCAACGGAACGTGTGGGAGCCAACCGGCTGGGTCGGGACGGAATGCGTGGTCGTGTTCATCGGGAGGGCTTGGACGGAACAGGCGATGGAAACGAGGCCTCGCGTACCGCACAACGGAGGAAACGGACCTCCTACGTTCGGAACGGGGTCCTGTTGATTGGGAGGGGTCTGGCGTACTGCAAAATGGAGGAAACGGACCTCCTACGGTCGAAACAGGGGTCATGTTGATCGAGATGGGTGTGGCATACCGCAAAACGGAGGAAACAGACTTGTGTTGGAGCGCTATGGTCGAAACGGGGGTCCTGTTCATCGGGAGGGGTGTGGTGTGTACCGCAAAACGGGACTCCACGGGATACTGTTCATCTCCACCATCGACCCCCTCCAGCCTCCACGAGCTATTGTTCATCCACCATCGACCCCCTCCAGCCTCCACCTGCGACTGTTCATCCACGGGCTCCTGTTCATCCAGCCTCCACCGTGCGCTACTCCACCGGCTACTGTTCAACCAGCCCTCTCCACGGGCTCCTGTTCAACCACCCCTCCACGGGCTACTGTTCATCCTGCCCTCCACCCTCTACTGTTCATCCAGCCCTCCACGGGGTGGTCCTGTTCATCCAGCCCTCCACGGGGTCCTGTTCATCCAGCCCCAACCGGCTCGATCAATCGGGATCCTGTTCATCCAGAGGCAACACCACGGGGTCCTGTTCATCCACCCCCACCAGGAACTTTTCATCCAAACCCCCCGCAACACTCACTATTCATCCAGAGGCAGCATCGATCGGCTTCAGTTAGCAGTAGTAGCGAAGGAATCGCTCGATCGGGTTCAGTTAACAGCCATCGATCGATCGCTCGGGTTCAGTAACGCGTAGCCTGCAGCGCAATCGCTCGGGTTCAGTTAGAGCCCAACGCCTCGCTCGGGTTCAGTTAGAGCCAACGCCTCGCACACACACGCGTACGTGTATGAGATAAACGCGCATCGCTTGGCCCCCGATCTCCCATCGTAACCGGGAACTCCCCGAAATTTTCCTCGCCCTTGCTTCTACCATGGTTTTTCCGTCATGGACAGCCCAAAGAATGTCATGCAGCTGCGTCTCCGGCCCGCCTAGGACGAAAAGCCCATTTTCTGTCATGATTTTTTGTCATAGAAGTAGGAGCCCACCACATCTATGATGATACCGGGTTTTGTCACAATTATCGTCATAGAAGTGTCATATGTATGACAGAAAAAAAATTCATTCGGCCCAAAATGTCACGGATGTGTCTTTTTTTGTAGTGAATCCTCAGTGTAGCTTGAATCAGATAGCCCAATTGATCTTGTTTTGACTTAAGGAAAACTTGAGATGCTTCTTCTGCACTTGGCATCCTTGCAGCTTTCTCAGCCTTTGCTTTGGCTCTCTTCTCTTGTGCTTGAGCTGATGATGGTTCCTCCTCATTCATCACAACAGTGTTGTCTTCAAAATTAGGATGTAAGGGTAGATGCTCCTTATCCAACAGATATGTTCCTGTGCCCATCTTGGAGTTGATGAGCTCCCGAATGTGTGGAGCATACCCATAGCTTCTCTTCTGATCAGCAGTTGTCCTCTTGATTGTTTCTACTATCAAACTCATAACCTTGAACTTCTGAGGGACATCAAAGATTTGCAGCATGTTGATGGAGTGTCCTCGGATCATCTTGTGATCTCCTGACTTGGGTAGCAATGTGTGCCTTAAGATACAGTTAATAGTAGGCATACCAAACAACAAGAAATGTACTGATCCAAGCTTGGGAGTCTCCAAGGCTTCATCAGGAATCTCTTTGTACATGTTTGCCATGGAGTTGTGGTCTTTCTTTTTCTTGGCATACACATCCAAGTCATCGTCATGTTCTTCTGGGGCATTGATCAGCTTGGCCCATTCTCTTCAACAGTGGATTGGTATCTAGTACCTTCAGACATCCAAACTATCCTTCCATCTAGATAGAAGTGGGCAGTGGAGTAGAACTGCATGATCAGCTCATCATTCCATTTGGTGAGCTTCTGTCCAACAAATTCATCTACTCCACATGCTTTGAAGCTGTCATATACTCCTGGAAAGTGATATTCATTCTCCTTGATGTATTCCCCATCCACCCATTTCATGTCACGTTCAATGGGCTTCTTGTCAAGCAAAATAGTCTCATAGAAGTCTTGTTATTGCTTTGTGTGAAACATGTAATCAACTGTAGTCCTTCTCCTTACAGCATAAGGATCAGACTGTCTCCAAAATCTCAGTCCTGAATCTTTCTTGATGTGCATGTCCTCAGCAACTGGATGAGCATCATTATGGTCAGGAATTTTGGGCTTCAACTTCCTCAAAACAAGTGAATCATCTTCCTCTTCTTCAGCTTGAGGCACTGGGGCCTTGTTCTTCTCTGTTGCAGGAATACTTCTAGTGTTTCTCTTTGGCTTAGGGGGTTTCTGAGCTTGAGCTTTGGGAGCAGACTTGGGCTTTGATGGAGTAGCCCCTGATTTGATAGCATCCCCCATGAGCTTCTGAGACTTGGGAGCTGAAGCAGCATCCTCTTCCTCTTCATCTTCTTCTGGATCTCTCATAATGGAGGATCTACCAAGCACTCTGGCAGTGGTCTTCTTGACCCTTTCCTTCCTCTTCTTTCCTTCTCCAATAGCCTCTTCAGTTGGCTTGGAGGTTTCAGCAGTTGAGGCTCTAACCTTTAAGGTTGGCACCCTCTTGGCAGGGGCCTTCTTGTGCAAGCCTAGCTTAGTTGATGCAGCTGTGCCATATTCCTTCTTCAGCACCTTCTTCTTGGAGCTGACTTTCTCCTCAACAGCCACATAGTCCTCATCTTCAGAACCTGAGGTTTTGTTCTTCCTTGACCTGGTGGCTGCTTTGGGCAAGTTGCTTGGTGTGCTCCTGCTGCCCTCATCAGAAGTGCTAGAGGGAATAATGCCCTCACTCAATTGCACTTGTTCTTCAGACATGTTCTAGTTGTCGCTCTAGTCAGACATCTCTGCAAACTTACTGACAATAGACCATGTGAATAGATATATATGAGGTAGAGTGGATGAGCATCACAAAGTGCAGAGTTTTTGCGAAACAGATGACTTAAAAACTTAGTTTTAGTTCTTCACAGAAAGCATTTCGGAGCTACTGATTTGTAAACTCGGTGATACCGAAGCAGCTTTTGGAACCTAAACTAGTGAACTCAGTCAGACCGAGTCACAGTTCGGTGGCACCGAGACTGCTAGGGTTTCACAAAGAATCGAACTTGGTCACACCGGTTTGCAGTTTTCGGTTAGACAGAAAATGCATGTGCTATGGCCTAAGCCAAATCGGTGAGACCGATTTCTACAATTCGGTCGGTCCGAGATGAGTCCGGCGGAGACCTAACCCTAAATTTTCAAATCCCATCAAATCTAAAGGAAGTTTTAAGTGGATGGATTGTTTGCATACGTGGTGATGATCATGGCAGAGCAATGTGCTACGAATCAGAGTTAAAAGAATAGCACAAAGGATCGAACTCGTACCCTAGTTCGGCGGAGTTCGCTACGGCAGCAACGGAGGGGCAGAATTCCGTTGACTGCGATGGAAACCAGTGGCGGGAGGTCGCTGGTGGTGAGAAGACAATCCAGAGACCCGAGGCGGCAGAGCAGGATACGCGTGGGCTGAGAGGTTTCGAAGAAATTTCCAAAATCTCACTCATGGGTTTATATATCCAGACCCTGTCGGTGTGACCAAGTGGAACAACTCGGTGGCACCAAGATGCAGAATTGCAAGCGGTTACTGCAACTCGGTGTGACCAAAAAGTTCAAATCGGTTGCACCGAGATTGAAAACCTAGATCAACTTAGTGATCTCGGTGTGACCAAAATGGATGACTCGGTCATACCGAAATGCACAAAGAGGTTTTGGAAGTTTAAGTCTATGACAAATCAGGGACTCCGAGTGCTCCTCACACAGAGTGGTTCGAATCTGACTCGATCAAACTTTGTGATGTAGCATGAATAGAGTTTGAGACGAGAAAAGCATAGATAGCTAGAGGGAGTTCTTAGGCATTCTTGTCCATCCATTTGGCAGAAGAGAAAAAGCTAAACAATCAAAGCAACAAATGGATGTCCTCGAATGAGTAAAATATGCATCCAACATGCTCACACAATAAACTAACAAATCAAATATGTGACAAAGCATGCACAATCACTCTAGCATCTATCAAGCAATTTGGCGATGACTAGGTCATCTATATATGAGTATATTGACTTAGGAGTCAAATGAGAACATTTGATCATAGGTCATACTCATCGTTTAAGCACAAGTGGGGTTGCCACTTTTACATTAAGTATTGTTGTGCTCACATCATTAGAGATGCTTTAGCTCAATTGATTAGAGTAAAGCTCCCCCTAGATGTGATATCCCCCCTAAGAGGGATGAACTAACCTTGGTTTTTGTCGATGATGACTTCATGTGGGTGTTGAAGATGTAGATGCTCAATGTTGATGTAGATCATTTGGAGCAATCCTTTGGAGTGAGTTGCACTTTCAATACCTACATGGGTTAGTCCCACAAGGAACAAACAAGGATATCCATAGACATAGAGTGATGTTCACATGAGATGATGTCCATGAAAGCATTAGTTTACCTTGTCCCTTGTCTTACCAACAAGAGGGTTTGTGACTCCTTGAACTAGTGCAAGATGTGGAAGTTGTTTGCACTTGTCCTTGCCAAAATGATATGAGTGAAGTATGTTGGCGGAGTCATCCTCAAGAACTCTCTAGTTCTTCTTCTTAGGGATCCACACCATCTTGATGGGAATCCTTGGAGTTGTAGTCGTACTTGATGAAGTGGAACTTGATGTAGTCTTGGGAACCCACTTGACCAAGGCCTTAGGTGCTTCTTCAAATGCATCAATCTCCTCTTGAAGCTTGTCCTTCCCTTTTAGCTTATGGTCTTGTGGTGGAAGATCATCTTGAACTTGTGTTCCTGGAAAGAAGTAGGATCATACTTCTCTTGTTGAGGAACAAACTTCGTCTTGGGGTATTGATATTCTTCCCAGTCAACTCCATTGGCATTGAACTTTCATTCAAAACCAACACCTTGATTCTTCCGGTGTCTTCCTTGCTTGCGTACAGTTTCCCAAATTTCTTACTTCCGGCAAGACTCTTGTAAACACCTTTCTCTATAATTCCCTTCAATAAGCTATTTTTTGCTCAAGTGTGGCTTGGCTAAGAGAATAATTAGTGGAATCAAGAGAACTATTAGAAGCAACAACATTGGATTTAGCATGATTGTTGTTACTACTAGAGGAAGAATCTTTCTTGTTCTTGTTGCTAGATTTAACTTGTGGCATGTAAGTAGACAAGAGTAAACGCTTGGCAATGTAAGAAGAACTTTTCTAGCGAAGATCATCATTGTTGCCTTTAAGAAATCATGCTCTTGCTCAAGGTTGAGCTTTTGAAAGTGTAGCTTTTCATGAGTCTTTAAAAGTTCTTGATGACCTTCCAAGGTAGTTTCATGAGCTAGCTTAAGAGTGTTTAGTTCTTTAGTTAGGCGCTAAATCTCCTTATCATAGTCATTCGTTTTATCTTGATTAGCATGATTAATAGAAAGTTCATCATAGTTTTCATAACTAGAGTTGTCAACAAGTAAATCATCATCACCTAGCAAATCATCTTCATCACTATTGAAATCAACATACTCGGGGTGTGATACCTTTGGGCCTTTAGCCATGAAGCATCTTCCAATTCCTTCATTTGGTGACTCGAATATGCCGTAGGAGTTGGTTGACACAAGTGCTAGACCGACAACACCTTCATCTTGAGTATATTTGGAGTCGGAGTGATAACTTCTTTCGAAGTGATTGTCAGAGTCGAAGCCGGATACCCATTCACCAACATGAGCTTGATGTCTTTGTTTTGTGTAGCTCTTTGAATATTTGTCCTTCCTCTTCGAATCTTTGCTTCTCCGTGATGTTCTTCGTTCATAACGGTCATCTCTACTCCTTCTCTCTCTTGGTGGTGATTCTTCTCTCCTACTTCTTATTTTGGGAGAATCTTTTCTTCTTTTGTAGGGAGTTGTACACTCATTGGAATAGTGTCCGGGTCTTCCACAATTGTAGCAATTACGCTCACGACTAGAAGATCTTTTGTCATTGTAGGACCTTGACTTGGAACTTCTTTCCTTGCTTCTACTCTTGTAAAACTTGTTGAAGTTCTTCACCATTAGGCTCAATTCTTCGTTGAAGGTTTGTTTCTTACTTGATGATGTGGGAGCATCACATGAGGCTTTGTAAGCACCACTTGACTTGTTGTGAAGCTCTTCCTTATCCTTGAGTGACATCTCATGAGCAACAATTCTTCCAATGACTTCCGTTGGCTTGAGATCTTTGTAATTCGGCATCATTTGGATCAATGTGCACACTGTATCATATTTTCCATCCAAGGCTCTTAGGATCTTCTTGATGATGAATCTATCGGTCATCTCTTCACTTCCTAAGCCGGCAATCTCATTTGTGATGAGAGCAAGCCTAGAGTACATTTCAGCAACACCTTCACCATCCTTCATTTTGAACTTGTCAAGTTGACCTTGAAGCACATCCAATTTGGAATCCTTGACGGAGTTGGTACCTTCGTGCATATCAATCAAAGTATCCCAAATTTCCTTTGCATTCTCAAGACGACTAATTTTGTTGAATTCTTCGGGGCACAATCCGTTGAAGAGAATATCACAAGCTTCAACATTGTATTGCAGCATCTTCAACTCTTCCGCCGTAGCTTCACGGTTCGGTTCTCTCCCATCGAAGAATTCACCTTGCAAGCCAATACATACAATAGCCCAAATGGCGGGGTTATGTCCAAGAATATGCATTTTCATCTTATGCTTCCAACTAGCAAAATTAGTACCATCAAAGTAAGGACCTCTACGGTGGTAATTTCCCTCACTAGATGTCATACTCTCCTAGGTTGTGAAACCAAGGCTATAATCACCAAAAGCTATGGAAATCAAAGCAAATGGAGACCAAAGCTCTGATACCACCTGTAGGATCGAAAGTATGTATAGAGGGGGGTGATTAGACTACTTGACCAAATAAAAATCTAGCCTTTTCCCAATTTTAAGTCTTGGTAGATTTTAGCAACTTAGCACAATTCAAGTAATCAACCTACACATGCAATTCTAAGACTATAGCAGCGGAATGTAAAACAATTGCATCTGAAGGTAAAGGGAGGAGTTTGGAGGGAGCAAACGCAATATGGACACTGAGATTTTTGGCATGGTTCCGATAGGTGGTGCTATCGTACATCCACGTTGATGGAGACTTCAACCCACGAAGGGTAACGGTTGCGCGAGTCCACAGTGGGCTCCACCAACGAAGGGTCCACGAAGAAGCAACCTTGTCTATCCCACCATGGTCATCGCCCACGAAGGAGTTGCCTCACTAGGGTAGATCTTCACGAAGTAGGCGATCTCCTTGCCCGTACAAACTCCTTGGTTCAACTCCACAATCTTGACGGAGGCTCCCAAGTGACACCTAACCAATCTTGGAGACACCACTCTCCAAAAGGTAATAGATGGTGTGTTGATGATGAAATCATTGCTCTTGTGCTTCAAATGATAGTGTGCCCAACACTCAACTCTCTCTCATAGGATTGGATTTGGTAGAAAGATGATTTGAGTGGAAAGCAACTTGGGGAAGGCTAGAGATCAAGATTCATGTGGTTGGAATAGAATATCTTAACCTAAACACAAGTGTAGGTGGTTATCTCTCAGAAAATGTATGTTGGAAGTGTAGGCATGTTCTGATGGCTCTCTCCACGAATGAAGAGTGGGTGGAGGGGTATATATAGCCTCCACACAAAATCTAACCATTACACACAAATCACCAAACTCGGTGGGACCGAATTATAAAACTCGGTCAGACCGATTTAGTTCAAAATGTGAAAGTTAGGATTTTCGGTGGGACCGACATGTCAACTCGGTGGGACCGATTCCATTAGGGTTAGGGCATAACGTAATCTCGGTGAGACCGATTACACAAACTCAGTGGGACTGATTTTGGTAATAGACAAACAGAGAGTTGGTCAGGCAAACTCGGTGGGACCGATTCGCTCATCTAGGTTAGACGGAAACATTACGAAGGGGAAACAGAGAGTTTGCATTGCAATCTTGGTGGGACCGATCGCTCATCTCAGTTGGACCGACACATTACGAAGGGAAACAGAGAGTTTGCAATCCCATCTCGGTGAGACCGAAGTGACTAGGGTTTGTGGCAGTGGCTATGTCAAGTGAACTCGGTGGCGCCGGATAGAAGATTTCGGTGGGTCCGAGTTTGACTTTTGGTTTGGGACATATGTGGATATGAGAAAGTAGTTGAGGGTTTTTGGAGCATATCACTAAGCATTTTGAGCAAGTAACTCATTAAGCAACACCTCACCCCCTTTTAATAGTATTAGCTTTTCCTATGGACTCAATGTGATCTTGGATCACTAAAAGTAAAATGTGGAGTCTTGTGCTTTGAGCTTGAGCCAATCTTTTGTCCTTAGCATTTTGAGGGGTCCACTTTCTAATCCATGCCATGCCAATCATTGAGCTTTCCTAAAATATTTATCTTAAAATAGCATTAGCTCAATGAGCTATATGTTGTTAGGAATTACCAAAACCACCCAGGGATAGTTGCACTTTCACCCTGTCTCCACCCCTCCGGGTAGTGCGTCCAACGGATCTCGGCTCGCACCAGAGTGGGCATCGACGTTGTGTTGGTTGGGCATGCCGGTGGGATGAGCAGGAGGAAGCCGAGCATCTCTATGACCCATACCGGCAGGAGCTTGTTGAGCGACATGCTGGAGGGGTTGGGTCGCGTCCGTGGCCCCTCCCCAACCGCAGTGGGAGCGTTAGTGGCACCGCTCACCTTGTTGGCCCTGTCCGCCGCAGCCGCAACGCTCGTGGCATCCGCAGCTATGGAGAACGCAGCCTTCGAGGAGGAAGGATGCACTCCGGGTCTGCTCTTCTTCTTGGGAGTCATGAATGACGAAGGTAGGCGAAGATCGCTGGGTCGGTCACTGCTTCAGGTTCACACAAGTGACGCCCCCTACCTGGCACGCCAAAGATGTCAGCATGGAAGCACGATCACCTATGGGGTAGGGGTGCCCCTTTGTGGTTCGTTATGGGGACGGTTGCGTTGCACAAAGAGCAGAAACAGTGGGGGACAGCACGACGATGGACTCCCTCTCTTTTACCCAGGTTCGGGCCACTTTGCAGCGTAAAACCCTACACCTGCTTTGGTGGATTGATCTAGAGGTAGATGAAGACTCAAAGCGCTCTAGCCCGGTAAGAGTGCCTCGGTAAGAGCGACGTGAGCTTACAAATGTAGGGGGGTCGAAGTGTTCAAACCCTTTGCTAGGTTGCCTCGGGCCTCCTTTTATAGGTTAAGGGGTGGCCACAGTGGCAAAACAGTCATTTGGGTGTGATTAGATAGCTGACAGTGCTATCATACCTAACTCTGGCAATTAGGACAAAATGCATTAAATGCACCACTAGGTGTCGTGCCGAGGGTGAATCCGGCAAGCCTGTCACGTCGCTTATCTACCTCTTCTTACCAGCTTGACACGCATCTTGGACGGGTGTCAATAAAGCCAATCTCTTCTCCTTGGCGCTACCACGTGCTTGATAGAATCCACCTGGAGGCTTAACACCGTGACATCACACTGATTAGTGACTTGGGTGCGGTGAGGTGGAGCGGTGGATACTCGGTGAAGGCTCCTTGTTGAAGTAATTTGGCCGGGTTTGATCTTGGCGGCCCCAGCAGGCCTGTCGGGGCAAGTCCGGGCTCGTCCTTGGATGTGACCTCGACCCCACCAGGCTCTCTTGCCCAGCAAGGGAGGCTTTCCCAGGGCGGCCCACAGTTATCTTGTTCTTCTTAATGCTCTCCTTGATCTTGTTGGAAATATTCCCTAGAGGCAATAATAAAATGGTTATTATTGTATTTCCTTGTTCATGATAATTGTCTATTGTTCATGCTATAATTGTATTAACCGGAAACCATAATACATGTGTGAATACATAGACCACAACATGTCCCTAGTAAGCCTCTAGTTGACTAGCTCGTTGATCAATAGATGGTCATGGTTTCCTGACCATGGACATTGGATGTCATTGATAACGGGATCACATCATTAGGAGAATGATGTGATGGACAAGACCCAATCCTAAGCCTAGCACAAGATCGTATAGTTCGTCTGCTAAAGCTTTTCTAATGTCAAGTATCATTTCCTTAGACCATGAGATTGTGCAACTCCCGGATACCGTAGGAATGCTTTGGGTGTACCAAACGCCACAATGTAACTGGGTGGCTATAAAGGTGCACTACGGGTATCTCCGAAAGTGTCTGTTGGGTTGGCGCGAATCGAGACTGGGATTTGTCACTCCGTGTAAACGGAGAGATATCTCTGGGCCCACTCGATAGGACATCATCATAATGTGCACAATGTGACCAAGGAGTTGATCACGGGATGATGTGTTACGGAACGAGTAAAGAGACTTGCCGGTAACGAGATTGAACAAGGTATCGGGATACCGACGATCGAATCTCGGGCAAGTACTATATCGGTAGACAAAGGGAATTGTATACGGGATTGACTGAATCCTTGACATCGTGGTTCATCTGATGAGATCATCGTGGAACATGTGGGAGCCAACATGGGTATCCAGATCCCGATGTTGGTTATTGACCAGAGAGATGTCTCGGTCATGTCTGCATTATTCCCGAGCCCATAGGGTTTACACACTTAAGGTTCAATGACGCTAGGGTTATAGGGAAAGTATGTACGTGGTTACCGAATGTTGTTCAGAGTCCCGGATGAGATCCCGGGCGTCACGAGGAGTTCTGAAATGGTCCGGAGGTGAAGATTGATATATTGGACGAAGGGTTTTGGAGTCCGGAAGTGTTCCGGAGGTACCGAGTGATGACCAGCATGACCGAAAGGTGTTTCGGGAGCCCCGGCAAGTGTTGGGGGCTTCATGGGCCAAGGGAAGGGGGCAAACCAGCCCACTAAGGGGCTGTGCGCCCCCTCACCTATTCCCACGTGACCAGGGGTTTGGGGCGCCCCATCTAGGGTTCCCACCTCCTGGCTTGGGGGCCAAGTCACCCAAGGGGGAGATCCCATCTGCCCTGGCCGCCTCCCCCCTAGGGGAAACCCTAGGGCGCCTCCCCTTGCCCCTATATATAGTGGAGGTTTTGGGGCTGCACAACACACGAATCTCTCTCTCCCAAGGCGCAGCCCTACCTCTCTCCCTCCTCATCTCTCGTAGTGCTTGGTGAAGCCCTGCTGGAGTACCGCGCTCCTCCACCACCACCACGTCGTCGTGCTGCTGCTGGACGGAGTCTTCCCCAACCTCTCCCTCTCTCCTTGCTGGATCAAGGCATGGGAGACGTCATCGGGATGCACGTGTGTTGAATGCGGAGGCGCCGTTGTTCGGCACTTAGATTGGAATCGACCGTGATTTGAATCGCTGCGAGTACGACTACCTCATCCACGTTCTAGTAACGCTTCCTCTTAGCGATCTACAAGGGTATGTAGATGCACTCCCCTTCCCCTTGTTGCTAGATTACTCCATAGATTGATCTTGGTGATGAGTAGAAAATTTTAAATTTCTGCTACGATCCCCACCAGTGGTATCAAAGCTAGGTCTATGCGTAGATTCTATGCACGAGTAGAACACAAAGTAGTTGTGGGCGATGATTTGTTCAATTTGCTTGCCGTTACTAGTCTTATCTTGATTCGGCGGCATTGTGGGATGAAGCGGCCCGGACCGACCTTACACGTACACTTACATGAGACACCACCGACTGACATGCACTTAATGCATAAGGTGGCTGGCGGGTGTCTGTCTCTCCCACTTTAGTCGGATAGGATTCGATGAAAAGGGTCCTTATGAAGGGTAAATAGCAATTGGCATATCACCGTTGTGGTTCTGCGTAGGTAAGAAACGTTCTTGCTAGAAACCCATAGCAGCCACGTAAAACATGCAACAACAATTAGAGGACGTCTAACTTGTTTTTGCAGGGTATGCTATGTAATGTGATATGGCCAAAAGGATGTGATGTATGAGATTGATCATGTTCTTGTAATAGGAATCACGACTTGCATGTCGATGAGTATGACAACCGGCAGGAGCCATAGGAGTTGTCTTAATTTATTTATGACCTGTGTGTCAATGAAAACGCCATGTAATTACTTTACTTTATTGCTAACCGTTAGCCATAGTAGTAGAAGTAATAGTTGGCGAGGCAACTTCATGAAGACACGATGATGGAGATCATGGTGTCGTGCCAGTGACGATGGTGTTCATGTCGCGCCTCGAAGATGGAGATCAAAGGCGCAAGATGATATTGGCCATATCATGTCACTTTATGATTTGCATGTGATGTTTGTCATGTTTACATCTTATTTGCTTAGAACGACGGTAGCATAAATAAGATGATCCCTCGCAATAATTTCAAGAAAGTGTTCCCCCTAACTGTGCACCATTGCTAAGGTCCGTTGTTCCGAAGCACCACGTGATGATTGGGTGTGATAGGTTCTAACGTTCGCATACAACGGGTGTAAGCCAGATTTACACATGCAATACACTTAGGTTAACTTGACGAGCCTAGCATGTATAGACATGGCCTCGGAACATGGAAGACCGAAAGGTCAAACATGAGTCGTATAGTGGATACGATCAACATGAAGATGCTCACCGATGATGACTAGTCCGTCTCACATGATGATCGGACACGGCCTAGTTGACTCAGATCATGTATCACTTAGGTGACTAGAGGGATGTCGGATCATGTATCACTGAGAGTTGACAGTAGAAATTATGCGGACTGGGTCCGTGAACTGAGGATTGTCCTCATTGCTGCACAGAAGGGTTATGTCCTTAATGCACCGCTCAGTGTGTTGAACCTCGAGCATCGTCTGTAGATGTTGGGAAACATCTGACATACACGTTTTGATGACTACGTGATAGTTCAGTACGTAATACTAACGGTTTAAAATTGTGGCACCAAAGACATTTTTGAAACATCGCAGAACATATGAGATGTTCCAAAGACTAAAATTGGAATTTCAGACTAGTGCCCACGTCAAGAGGTATGAGACCTCTGACAAGTTTCTTAAGCCTGCAAACTAAGGGAGAAAAACTCAATCGTTGAGCATGTGCTCAGATTGTCTGAGTACTACAATTGCTTGAATCGAGTGGGAGTTAATCTTCCAGATGAGATAGTGATGGTTCTCCATAGTCACTGCCACCAAGCTATTGGAGCTTCGTGATGAACTATAACATATCAGGGATAGACATGATGATCCTTGAGCAACTCGCGATGTTTGACACTGCGAAAGTAGAAATCAAGTAGGAGCATCAATTGTTGATGGTTAAACCACTAGTTTCAAGAAGGGCAAGGGAAAGAAGGGATACTTCACGAGATGGCAAATCAGTGGCTGCTCTAGTGAAGAAACCCAAGGTTGAACCAAACCCGAGACTAAGTGCTTCTATAATGAGGGGAACGGTCACTGAAGCAGAACTACCCTAAATACTTGGTAGATGAGAAGGCTGGCAAGGTCGACAAAAGTATTTTGGATATACGTCATATTATTGTGTACTTTACAAGTACTCCGAGTAGCACCAGGGTAATAAATACCGGTTCGGTTGCTAAGTGTTAGTAACTCGAAATAAAAGGCTGCGGAGACTAGCTAATGGTGAGATGGCGATATGTGTTGGAAGTGTTTCCAAGGTTGATGTGATCAAACATCGCACGCTCCCTCTACCATCGGGATTGGTGTTAAACCAAAATAATTGTTATTTGGTGTTTGCGTTGAGCATAGACATGATTGGATTATGTTTATCGCCACATGGTTATTCATTTAAGGAGAATAATGGTTACTCTGTTTATTTGAATAATACCTTCAATGGTCTTGCACCTAAAATGAATGGTTTATTGAATCTCGATCGTAGTGATACACATGTTCATGCCAAAAGATATAAGATAGTAATGATAGTACCACGTACTTGTGGCACTACCATTTGAGTCATGTTGGTATAAAACGCATGAAGAAGCTCCATGTTGATGGATATTTGGACTCACTCATTTTTGAAAAGATTGAGACATGCGAACCATGTCTATTGATAGATATGCATGAAGAAACTCCATGCAGATGGATCGTTTGGACTCGCTTGATTTTGAATCACTTGAGACATGCAAATCATACCACATGGGCAAGATGACTGAAAGGCCTCGTTTTCAGTAAGATGGAACAAGAAAGCAACTTGTTGGAAGTAATACATTTTGATGTGTGCAGTCCAATGAGTGCTGAGGCACGCAGTGGATCGTTATGTTCTTACTTCACAGATGATTTGAGTAGATGCTGAGTATATTTACTTGATGAAACACAAGTCTGAATTATTGAAAGGTTTAAGTAATTTCAGAGTGAAGTTGAAGATCGTCGTGACAAGATGATAAAATGTCTATGATATGATCATATAGATGAATATCTGAGTTACGAGTTTGGCGCACAATTAAGACATTGTGGAAATTGTTTCACAACTAATACCGCTTGGACCACCATAGTGTGATGGTGTGTCCGAACATCACAACTGCACCCTATTGGATATGGTGCATACCATGATGTCTCTTATCGAATTACCACTATCGTTTATGGGTTAGGCATTAGAGACAACCGCACTCACTTTAAATAGGGCACCAAACAATTCCGTTGAGACGACACCGTATGAACTATGGTTTAGAGAAACCTAAGCCATCGTTTCTTAAAAGTTTGGGGATGCGATGCTTATGTGAAAAAGTTTCAGGCTGATAAGCTCGAACCCAAAGCGGGTAAATGCATCTTCATAGAATACCCAAAAATAATTGGGTATACCTCCTATTTCAGATCCGGAAGCAAAAGTGATTGTTTCTAGAAACGGGTCCTTTCTCGAGGAAAAGTTTCTCTCGAAAGAATTGAGTGGGAGGATGGTGGAGACTTGATGAGGTTATTGAACCGTCACATCAACTAGTGTGTAGCAGGGCACATGAAGTTGTTCCTGTGGCACCTACACCAACTGAAGTTGAAGCTTATGATAGTGATCATGAAACTTCGGATCAAGTCACTACCAAACCTCATAGGTCGACAAGGATGCATACTACTTCAGAGTGGTACGTAATCCTGTCTTGGAAGTCATGTTGCTAGACAACAATGAACCTACGAGCTATGGAGAAGTAATGGTGGGCCCAGATTTCGAAGAATGGCTTGAGGCCATAAAATCCGAGAGAGGATCCATGTATAAAAGAAAGTATAGACTTTGAAAGAACCACTTGATGGTCATAAGGCTGTTGGGTGCAGATGGATTTTAAAAGGAAGACAGACAATGATGGTAAGTGTCACCATTAAGAAAGCTCGACTTGTCGTTAAGATATTTCTCGACAAGTTCAAGGAGTTGACTATGATGAGACTTTCTCACTCGTAGCGATGCTAAGAGTCTGTTGGAATTATGTTAGTAGTTACTGCATTATTCATGAAATCTTGCAGATAGGATGTAAAAACATTGTTTCCTCGACACTTTTCTTGAGGAAAGGTTGCATGTGATACAACCAGAAGGTTTTGTCAATCCTGAAAGATGCTGATAAGTATGCAAAGCTCTAGCAATCCTTCTAAGGACTAGAGTAAGCATCTCGGAGTTGGAATGTATGCTTTGATGAGATGATCAAAGATTTTGGGTTTATACAAAGTTTATGAGAAACTTGTATTTCCAAAGAAGTGAGTGGGAGCACTATAGAATTTTTGATGAGTATATGTTGCTAACATATTGTTGATCAAAAATGATGTAGAATTTCTGGAAAGCATGCAGGGTTAATTGAAAAATGTTTTTCAATGGAAAATCTGGATTAAGCTACTTGAACATTGAGCATCAAGATCTATAAGGATAGATCAAAAACGCTTAATAGTACTTTCGAATGAATACATACCGTGACAAGATTTTGAAGGAGTTCAAAATAGATCAGCAAAGAAGGAGTTCTTAGCTGTGTTACAAGGTGTGAATATTGAGTAAGACTCAAGACCTGACCACGGCAGAAGAGAGAGAAAGGACGAAGGCCGTCCCCTATGCTTTAGACGTAGGCTCTACAGTATGCTATGTTGTGTACCGCACCTGAAGTGTGCCTTGCCATGAGTCAGTCAAGGGGTACAAGAGTGATCCAGGAATGGATCACACGACAGCGGTCGAACTTATCCTTAATAACTATTGGACTGAGGAATTTTCTCGATTATGGAAGTGGTAAAAGAGTTCATCGTAAAGGGTTACGTCGATGCAAACTTTGACACTAATCCGGATGACTCTGAGTAGTAAACCGGATTCGTATAGTAGAACAGTTATTTGGAATAGCTCCAAGTAGTGCGTGGTAGCTACATCTACAAGATGACATAGAGTTTTGTAAAGCACACATGGATCTGAAAGGTTCAGACTCATTGACTAATAAACCTCTCTCACAAGCAAGATATGAACAAACCCCATGGGTGTTGGATTCATTGCAATCACATAGTGATGTGAACTAGATTATTGACTCTAGTGCAAGTGGGAGACTGTTGGAAATATGCCCTAGAGGCAATAATAAAATGGTTATTATTGTATTTACTTGTTCATGATAATTGTCTATTGTTCATGCTATAATTGTATTAACTGGAAATCGTAATACATGTGTGAATACATAGACCACAACATGTCCCTAGTAAGCCTCTAGTTGACTAGCTCGTTGATCAATAGATGGTCATGGTTTCCTGACCATGGACATTGGATGTCATTGATAATGGGATCACATCATTAGGAGAATGGTGTGATGGACAAGACCCAATCCTAAGCCTAGCACAAGATCGTATATTTCGTCTGCTAAAGCTTTTCGTCAAGTATCATTTCCTTAGACCATGAGATCGTGCAACTCCCGGATACCGTAGGAATGCTTTGGGTGTACCAAACGCCACAACGTAACTGGGTGGCTATAAAGGTGCACTACGGGTATCTCCGAAAGTGTCTGTTGGGTTGGCACGAATCGAGACTGGGATTTGTCACTCCATGTAAACGGAGAGGTATCTCTGGGCCCACTCGGTAGGACATCATCATAATGTGCACAATGTGACCAAGGAGTTGATCACGGGATGATGTGTTACGGAACGAGTAAAGAGACTTGCCGGTAATGAGATTGAACAAGGTATCAGGATACCGACGATCGAATCTCGGGCAAGTACTATACCGGTAGACAAAGGGAATTGTATACGGGATTGACTGAATCCTTGACATCATGGTTCATCCAATGAGATCATCGTGGAACATGTGGGAGCCAACATGGGTATCCAGATCCTGCTGTTGGTTATTGACCAGAGAGATGTCTCGGTCATGTCTGCATTATTCCCGAGCCCGTAGGGTCTACACACTTAAGGTTCGATGACGCTAGGGTTATAGGGAAAGTATGTACGCGGTTACCGAATGTTGTTCGGAGTCCCCGATGAGATCCTGGACATCACGAGGAGTTCCAGAATGGTCAGAAGGTGAAGATTGATATATTGGACGAAGGGTTTTGGAGTCCGGAAGTGTTCCGGAGGTACCAGGTGATGACCAGCATGACCGAAAGGTGTTTTGGGAGCCCCGGCAAGTGTTGGGGGGCTTCATGGGCCAAGGGAAGGGGGCAAACCAGCCCACTAAGGGGTTGTGTGCCCCCTCACCTATTCCCACGTGACCAGGGGGTTTGGGGCACCCCATCTAGGGTTCCCACCTCCTGGCTTGGGGGCCAAGTCACCCAAGAGGGAGATCCCATCTGCCCTGGCCGCCACCCCCCTAGGGGAAACCCTAGGGCGCCTCCCCTTGCCCTTGCCCCTATATATAGTGGAGGTTTTGGGGCTGCACAACACACGAATCTCTCTCTCCCAAGGCGCAACCCTACCTCTCTCCCTCCTCGTCTCTTGTAGTGCTTGGCGAAGCCCTGCTGGAGTACCGCGTTCCTCCACCACCACCACGTCGTCGTGTTGCTGCTGGAAAGAGTCTTCCCCAACCTCTCCCTCTCTCCTTGCTGGATCAAGGCATGGGAGACGTCACCGGGCTGCACGTGTGTTGAACGCGGAGGCACCGTTGTTCGGCGCTTAGATCGGAATCGACCGCGATCTGAATCACTGCGAGTACGACTACCTCATCCGCGTTCTAGTAACGCTTACGCTTAGCGATCTACAAGGGTATGTAGATGCACCCCCTTCCCCTCGTTGATAGATTACTCCATAGATTTATCTTGGTGATGCGTAGAAAATTTTAAATTTCTGCTTCGATCCCCAATAGATCTTATGAAGAGTGGCTTTTCTTGCTTGACTTGATGCCATACCTTGGTGTTTGAATACGCGATCATCGCCCTGCCTGTGCATGGGTTCGGTCAGCAAACGCGGATGTTTGTTGCACCGACGGGTACCTTACTAGTGCTCATAGTAGCACCTGGGTATGTGATATTGGTTCGGTTGCTAACATTTGTAACTCGAAATAGGAGTTACAGAATAAACAAAAACTAGCTAAGGACGAGGTGATGATGCGCATTGGAAATGGCTCCAAGGTTGATGTGATCATCGTCGACACACTCCCTCTACGTGTGCCTCTATGTAATATTAAACCTCAGTAATTGTTATTTGGTGCTTGCATTGAGCATGTACATCATATCCGTATCCTGTTTATTGCGAGATGGTAATTCAATTAAGTTAGAGAATAGTGATTGCTCTATTTATATGAGTAATATCTTCTATAGACATGCGCCCGGTGTGAATGGTTTACTCTTGTTGAATCTCGATCGTAGTGATACACATGTTCATAATATTGATGCCAAAAGATGCAAAGTTGTTGGGGAACGCAGTATTTCAAAAAAATTCCTACGATCATGCAAGATCTATCTAGGAGATGCATAGCAACGAGAGGGGATAGTGTGTCCACGTACCCTCGTAGACCGAAAGCGGGAGCATTTGACAACGCGGTTGATGTAGTCGAACTTCTTCACGTTCCGACCGATCAAGCACCGAATGTATGACACCTCCGAGTTCTGCACACGTTCAACCCGATGACGTCCCTCAAACTCTTGATCTAGTAGAGCATCGAGGAAGTAGATGAGTTCCGTTAGCACGACAGCGTGGCGACAGTGATGATGAAGTTATCCGCGTAGGGCTTCGCCTAAGCACTGCGAGAATATGACCAGAGGTGTAAACTGTGGATGGGGGCACCGCACACGGCTAAGAAACAATGTTGTCTGTTCTAGCGGTGCCCCCCCCCACATATATATATAGGTGGGAGGGGAGGAAGCAGCAGAAGGCGCGCCCCAAGTAGGAGGAATCCTACTTGGGGCCTAATCCTATTCGGCCTCCCCACTTTCCATGTTTTTCGGAGGGAGAAGGAAATAGGAGGGGGAGAGAAGGAAAGCGGAGGCCGAATTGCCCCCTTCCTTTCTCTCCTCCCCCATTCCCCCCCCCCCTATTCGGCCATGTATGGGGTGCACCAGCCCACTAGGGGATGGTCTGTCCCGCCCTAGGCCCAATAAGGCTCATATCTTGGCCGCGGTTGCCCGGAACCCCTTTCCGGTGACCCGATACATACCCGGTACCCCCGGAACACTTCTGGTGTCCAAATACTATCGTCCTATATATGAATCTTTACCTCTCAACCATTTCGAGACTCCTCGTCATGTCCGTGATCTCATCCGGGACTCCGAACAACATTTGGTCATCAAATCACATAACTCATATAATATAAAATCGACATCGAACGTTAAGCGAGCGGACCCTACGGGTTCGAGAACTATGTAGACATGACCGAGACACCTCTCCGGCCAATAACCAATAGCGGAACCTGGATGCTCATATTGGCTCCCACATATTCTACGGATATCTTTATCGATCAAATTGTAATGACAACATACGTTGTTCCCTTTGTCATCGGTATGTTACTTGCCCGAGATTCGATAGTCGGTATCTTCATACCTAATTCAATATCATTACTGGCAAGTCTCTTTACTTGTTCCGTAATGCATCATCCCGCAACTTACTCATTAGTCACTTTGCTTGCAAGGCTTCTTATGATGTGCATTACCGAGAGGGCCCAGAGATACATCTCCGAGGAGTGACAAATCCTAATCTTGATCTATGCCAACCCAATAGACACCTTCGGAGATACCTGTAGAGCATCTTTATAATCACCTAGTTACGTTGTGATGTTTGATAGCACACAAGGCATTCCTCCGATATTCGGGAGTTGCATAATCTCATAGTCGGAGGAACATGTATTTGACATGAATAAAGCAGTAGCAATAAAACTGAACGATCAATATGCTAAGCTAGCGAATGGGTCATGTCCATCACATCATTCTCCTAATGATGTGATCCAATTTATCAAATGACAACACATGTCTATGGCTAGGAAACTTTAACCATCTTTGATTAATGAGCTAGTCTAGTAGAGGCTTACTAGGGACACATTGTTTTGTCTATGTATCCACACATGTATCAAGTTTTCCAGTTAATACAATTCTAGCATGAATAATAAACATTTATCATTATATAAGGAAATAAAATAATAACTTTATTATTGCCTCTATGGCATATTTCCTTCAAAAGTATATGATGATAGTACCACATACTTGTGGCATTGCCACTTAGGTTATATTGGTGTAAAGTGCATGAAGAAACTCCATACTAATGGACTTTTGTGATCAGTTGACTTTGAGTCATTTGATACATGTGAATCGTGCCTCGTGGACTGTAGCGACCCGATCCCAATGGACTTTAGTCTCTGTGCTTAAGTGTCATCCCTGGATCGGTATTGCTGACACACACAATACTCGAGGATTTATTGCAGAGTTCAATCACACACTTATTACATCGAGTGTCTCATAAAGAGTACTTATTCTTATTACAATAATATGGCTGAAGGCCATCTAAACAAGATAACTATGGAAGCTTCGAAGATAACTGAGTCCATCCAACTCCACGGCAAAACTGAGTGCATGACAACGACCTATCACACCTTACTCTTTGTCTAAAAACTCTGCAACATGATACGTTGCAGCTGTGTAGGTCAGCACATGGAATATGCTGGCAAGATAACACTATAGAGCAATGAATAAATAACAACTATCACTACATGCATATTTGGCTAGTGGAGGCTCCATGGTTATCATTTGCATAAAGCTAAATTTTCCGTACAACAAAGGAATATATTTTATTTAACTACGAAGTTTGATGACATATTGAGAAGGTACCCCCAACTCAATCCCAAATTAACATTAATAACCCAACAAATTTATTAAGTAAAGTGATGAGATCAAAACAATAATTCAAACACCAGATACTCAAGATGTCCATAACCGGGGACACGGCTAACCATGATTAGTTTGTACACTCTGCAGAGGTTTGCGCACTTCTCCCCACAAGACTTGATCTCCTCTGTTGTATTTCTCGCACTGCATGATGTTTGAGAAACAGATGACTGAGACACAGTCTTTCTGAAGAGGTCACCTTAACCGATAGATAGGCCGGTACACCTACAATTCCCCTACATCTGCTAGCCCATCATGGAAAGGATTCCCACAACTTACTCAACTATGCCAGAGCCCATAATGGCTTGTGGCTGCACACGAAAGTTTCTAGCATGAATAGTCTTATGATCCTGGGTGGCATTCCATAGGAGGATCACACGGGTACCCCGGGATCTCCTAGGACAACACTGGATTCCCCAGGTGCCCACAACCAATCCACCTAGATGTGTATTAAAGTAGCCACCTTAAGTTTTCCTTAGTTATAAATAACTCTCACATCTTTCATGAATCTCACAAACCAATCCACGTCTACGAGCATAGCAAAGTAGTGCAAGCATAATGCAATAATACCCAGGGTTTAATAAAAGACAATAGGTTCCTACCTCGTCAAATACTTCCCACACCCACATATTATCAAATCCTACTCATGCAATGTTTGAGGGTTGAAACCAATGCATAAAAACAGGGTAATAAAAGGGTATGATCAAAGTGTTACTTGCCTTGCTGATGATCGGAAAACCCTAGAGATTCGTAGTAGCAAGCCTCGCACTCCAGAAACTCTATCGTGAACAAACAATATCATACATAAGCACACAAGCATAATATGCAAAGGTAAAACCAAAAGAAAAGATCTAAACAGAAATTCAAGTGAAGAGCTTCGATTTGCAAAAAGAATCACTCGAATCGGAGTTACAAAACTCAAACTATGATCAAAAGAAGTTCAAATTCAAATCTACTTGAAACCAAATTTTAAATTTACAAAATCATGTTCAAGTTGTTTATCTGGACCGAGGGGAACAAGACGAAGATTTTGGCATTGGTTTCACTGGATTTGGATAAATGAGCAAAAAGTAGTGAGGGTTTGAAGATCAGGGACTAATTCGTAAGAGAAAATATTTGTGGATAGGTCCCTGGCCAAAAATTAAACTAAAAAGAAAAATCTGATGAACGAATGTTCGCTAACAAAAACTAACGAATGAACTCGTTCGTTAACAGAACTAATCGGGTGAACGCTCGCTATTTAATCGATCAAAAAAATAAACCGGTCTATCCTAACTAAACCAAAACTTAAAACCGAAAAAATAACTGCCGAACCGGGACGGGTTTTACCAGCTAAACGGGTTCGGCCGGCGGCGGTCAACGGCGAGGCGGGATGGCGGCTCCGGCGGCATGCGGTGAGGCGGCGACGGCAGCGGCAGCGGTGCGGCTCGCGAGCGGCGATGACGGCTTGGTGAGGAGGAGAGAGGGCAAGGTGGAGAGTATATAAAGGGGGTTGGGGGAGGCGGATCCGACTTGGGGGAGGGGCAAACGGCGGCGAGGTGGAGTCGGACTCCAAGTGGAGTCCGGCGGCGGAGCGGGTCCGCTCGGGACTCCTCCCAAGTCGGCGGCGAAGGCGACGCAAGCTGGGCCTCGGCCTGGCTTCGGCTAGGCCGGCCCAGTCGGCGCGCCGATTTTTTTAAATAATTTCACCGCAGAGGAAAAATCCAAAATAAAATAAAAAATCCTAAAATTCCAAAAATAATTTTCATAGTCCTCTCCTAATATTTAGGACCCCGTGAACATTTTTCTGGGCTAAAATGAAATTAAAAAAAATGCAATTTTCCCTAATTTAACCGAGTAAAATCTCAAATAAATATATATATTTTTATTGAAAAAAATAAATTTCCATTATTTCCTCTGTTTTGAAGAAGTCATATTATCTTCTCTCATTATTTTATTTATTTTGAAATAATTGGGAGAATAATTTCAAATAAAAATCACCTTGATCCAATTTACTAGTTTTTGAAGATTCGAAAATGGAATTTTATGAAAACCTCCAATTCTCTCACATGGTCCTTGAGTTGCTTAAGGTCTCTTGGATCAAAGTGTCCAAATAAACCAAATTCAAAATGCTCAAAATATGGATGCATATGATGACCTAATGATTAACATCCAAATTGAAAATTGGGATGTTACATGGACAAGATGACTAAAACCCCGTTCTCCGTACAATGGAGCAGTCAGGTAACTTGTTGGAAACAATACATATCGATGTATGCGGTCCAATGAGTGTTGAAGCATGAGTGGTGGATATCATTATTTCCTAACCTTCACAGATGATTTAAGTAGATATGGATATATTTACTTAATGAAACACAAGTCTGAAACATTTGAAAAGATCAAGGAGTTTTAGAGTGAAGTAGAGAATCATCGTAACAAGAAGATCAGATTTCTATGATCTGATTGTGCAGGTGAATATCTGATTACAAGTTTGGTATGCATTTAAGACAACATGGAATTGTTTCACAACTCACGCCACCTGGGACTCCACGGCGTAATGGTGTGTCTGAACGTCGCAATCGTACACTATTAGATATGGTGCATTCTATGATGTTTCTTACTGATTTGCCACTATTGTGTTGGGGTTATGCATTAGAGAAAAGCACATTCACTTTAAACAGGGCACCATCTAAATCCATTGAGACGACACCATATGAGTTATGGTTTGGCAAGAAACCTAAGTTGTCATTGCTTAAAGTTTGTGGATGCGATGCTTATGTCAAGAGGCTTCAGCCTAATAAGATCGAACCCAAAGCAAGGAAGTGTGTCTTCATAGGACACCCTAAAGAGACCATTGGGTATACCTTCTATCACAGATCCGAGGGCAAGATCTTTGTTGCCAAGAATGGATCCTTTATAGAGAAGGAGTTTCTCTCGAAAGAAGTGAGTGGGAGGAAAGTAGAGCTTGATGAGGTAATCGTACCTTCTCTCAAAATGGAAAGTAGCACATCATAGAAAGAAGTTCCCGTGATGCCTACTCCATCGAGAGAGGTGGCCAGTGATGATGATCATGAAACTTCGCATCAAGCTACTACCGAACTTTGTAGGTCAACCAGATTAGTACCACCCCTGAATGGTATGGTAATCCTGTCATGTAAGTCATGTTGTTGGGCAACAGTGTACCTACGAACTATGAATATGCAATGATGAGCATGGATTCCTACAAATGGCTTGAGGCCATGAAATGCAAGATAGGTTCCATGTATGAAAACCAAGTATGGACTTTGATAGACTTACCTAATGATCGAAAGGCCATTGATAACAAATGGATCTTTAAGAAGAAGACACATGTTGATGGTAATGTCACCATCTATAAAGCTCAACTTGTCGCAAAGGGTTTTCGACAAATTCAAGGGGTTGACTACGATGAGACTTTCTCACCCGTAGCGATGTTGAAGTGTGTTAGGATTATGTTAGCAATTGCTTCATTTTTCGATTATAAAATCTGGCAGATGGACTTCAAAACAGCATTCCCTAATGGTTTCCTTAAGGAAGAGTTGTATATGATGCAACTAGTAGGTTTTGTCGATCCTAAGGATGCTAATAAGGTATGCAAGCTCCAACGATCCATCTATGGACCGGTGCAAGCATCTCGGAGTTGGAATGTTCATTTTGATGAGGTGGTCAAAGCTTTTGGTTTTATACAAACTTATGGAGAAGCTTGTATTTACAAGAAAGTGAGTGGGAGCTCTGTAACATTTTTAATAGTGTATGTGGATGACATATTATTGGTTGGGAAATGATTTATACTTTTTGGAGAGCATAAAGGGTTATTTTAACAAGATTTTTTCAATGAAAGACGACCTAGGTGATGATGCTTACATATTGGGCATCAAGATCTATAGAGAAAGATCAAGACGCCTGATAGGACTTTCATAGAGCACATACCTTGACAAGATTCTGAAGAAGTTCAAAATGGACCGGTCGAATAAGGGGGTTCTTGTCTATTTGCAAGGTGTGAAGTTGAGTAAGACGCAAAGCCCAACCACGATAGAAGAAAGAGAAAGGATGGAAGTATTCCCCTATGCCTCATCCATAAGCTCTATGATGTATGGCATGTTGTGTACCAGAATCGATGTGCACCTTTCCATAAGTCTGGCAGGTAGGTAGCAGAGTGATACAGGAGTAGATCACTAAACAACGATAAAAAATATCCTTAAGTACCTAAAGAGGACTAAGGAAATGTTTCTTGTTTATGGAGGAGACTAAGAGCTTGTCGTAAAGGGTTACATCGATGCAAGCGTTGACATTGATACGGATGACTCAAAGTCTCAAACAGGATACATATTTTTTGTATGGTGGAGTGATGCGTCTCCAACGTATCTATAATTTTTGATTGTTCCATGCTATTATATTATCTGTTTTGGATGTTTTATATGCATTAATATGCTATTTTATATTATTTTTGGGACTAACCTATTAACCTAGAGCCTAGTGCCAGTTTCTGTTTTTTTCCTTCTTTTAGAGTTTTGTAGAAAAGGAATACCAAACGGAATAAAACTTTCGCGATGATTTTTCTTGGACCAGAAGACATCCATACGACTTGGAGTGCAAGTCAGAGAAACCACGAGGCAGCCACAAGGACAGAGGGCGCACCCAGGGGGTAGGGCGCGCCCCCACCCTTGTGGTCCCCTCGTGACTCCACCGACCTATTTCTTCCGCTTATATATTCCCATATATCCCAAAAACAACCATGAGAGCCACGAAAACACTTTTCCACCACCGCAACCTTCTGTACGTGTGAGATCCCATCTAGGGGCCTTTTCCGGCGTCCTAACGGAGGGGGATTCGATCATGGAGGGCTTATACATCAACACCATTGCCCTTCCGATGAAGCGTGAGTAGTTTACCACAAACCTACGGGTCCATAGCTAGTAGCTAGATGGCTTCTTCTCTCTCTTTGATTCTCAATACCATGTTCTCCTCGATGTTCTTGGAGATCTATTCGATGTAATACTTTTTTGCGGTGTGTTTTCCGAGATCCGATGAATTGTGGATTTATGATCAGCTAATCTATGAATATTATTTGAATCTTCTATGAATTCTTATATGCATGATTTGATATATTTGCAAGTCTCTTCAAACTATCGATTTGGTTTGGCCAACTAGATTTGTTTTTCTTGCAATGGGAGAAGTGCTTAGCTTTGGGTTCAATCTTGCGGTGTCCTTTCCCAGTGACAGCAGGGGCAGCAAGGCATGTATTGTATTGTTGCCATCGAGGATAAAAAGATGGGGTTTTCATCATATTACTTGAGTTAATTCCTCTACATCATGTCATCTTGCTTAAAGCCTTACTCCATTCTCTATGAACTTAATACTCTAGATGCAAGCTGGATAGCGGTCGATGTGTGGAGTAATAGTAGTAGATGCAGGCAGGAGTCGGTCTACTTGACACGGACGTGATGCCTATATTCATGATCATTGCCTTAGATATCGTCATAACTTTGTGCTTTTATATCAATTGCTCGGCAGTAATTTGTTCACCCACCATAATATTTTCTATCTTGAGAGAAGCCTCTAGTGAAACCTATGGCCCCCGGGTCTATTTTCCATCATATAAGTTTTCGATCTATAATTTTAGTTTCTGATTTACTTCCTTTGCAATCTTTTAATTTCCGATCTATAAACCAAAAATACCAAAAATATTTACTTTACCGTTTATCTATCTTTATTATATCTCACTTTTGCAAGTAACCGTGAAGGGATTGACAACCCCTTTATTGCGTTGGGTGCAAGTTGTTTGATTGTTTGTGCAGGTATTCAGTGACTTGTTCATTGTCTCCTACTGGATTGATACCTTGGTTCTCAAACTAAGGGGAATACTAACTCTACTTTGCTGCATCACCCTTTCGTCTTCAAGGGAAAAACCAACGCAAGCTCAAGAAGTGGCATGGAGCAGTCAGTTGGAGTAGCTCCAAGCAGAGTGTGGTAGAAGCATCTACATGTGAAGCGGAATGCATAACTGCTTCGGAAGCGGCGCAGGAAGAAGTCTGGATGAAGGAATTTATATCTGATCTAGGAATGGTACCTAGTGCATCGGATCCAATGACTATCTTTTGTTACAACACTCGTGCCATTGCCATTGCCAGGGAACCAAGGTTTCACAAGAAAACAAAGCACATCAAACACCGCTTCAACTCCATCCATGATTGCAAAGTACATACGGATTTGAATGTTGCAGGCCCATTGACTAAACCTCTTCCACGCGCAAAACGTGATCAGTACCAGAACTTTATGGGTGTTAGATTCATTATGATGTAAACTGGAGTTATTAACTCTAGTGCAAGTGAGAGACCGTTGGAAATATGCCCTAGAGGTAATAATAAAGATGTTATTATCATATTTTCCCATTCATGATAAATGTTTATTATCCATGCTAGAATTGTATTGACCGGAAACTCGGATACATGTGTGGATGC
Organism: Triticum aestivum; assembly: GCF_018294505.1. Taxonomy (NCBI): domain Eukaryota; kingdom Viridiplantae; phylum Streptophyta; class Magnoliopsida; order Poales; family Poaceae; genus Triticum; species Triticum aestivum. The sequence continues at coordinate 220,253,422 of NC_057797.1, forward strand.
ATAAACAACACCACGTCGCTAGTGTGCCTCCACTAGACTATCTTGTTGATCAAATATTGTTAAGGTTTCCTAACCATAGACATGAGTTGTCATTTGATAACGGGATCACATCATTAGGAGAATGATGTGATGGACATGCCCAACCGTAAGTTTAGCATTAGATCGTGTCACCTAGTTTATTTGCTACAACTTTCTTCATGTTAGGTATTTGTTCCTTAGACCATGAGATCATGCCACTCCCGAATACCAGAAGAGTACTTTGTGGGTTATCAAACATCACTTCATAACTAGGTGATCATAAAGGTGCTTTACAAATATTTCAGAAAGTGTTTGTTGGGTTGCATGGATCGAGACTAGGATTTGTCTCTCCATGTGACAGATACATATATATCTCCGGGCCCTCTCGGTAATACAATATCACAAGAAGCTTGCAAGTATGTGACTAATGAGTTTAGTCACGAGGGTCTTTTATTATGGGACGAGTAAAGGGACTTGCCGATAATGAGATTGAACTAGGTACAGAGATACTGGCAATCGAATCTCGGACAAAGGGAATTCTATATAGGATTAGCCGAATCCTCGACATCGTGGTTCAACCGATAAAGATCTTTGTTTAATACGTGGGAATAAATATGTGCATCCAGGTTTCACTATAGATTATTGATAGGGGAGGAGTCTCGATCATGTCTAGATGTTCTTAAACCCGTAGGGCCACACACTTAACGTTGGGTAATGCTAGGTAGTATTGGGATATTATGGTGAATTCCAAAAGAAGTTTGGAGTCCTGGATGGGATCGACGACATCATGAGGAGCTCCGAAATGGTCTGTAGGTAAAGATTTATATATGGAAAGTCTTATTCAGGGTTCCGGAGAAGTTCGGGAATTTTTGGTAGAGTATCGGGAAGGTTCCAGAAGGTTCTGGGGGTTCCGCCGTGGGGCCCAACGACCAGGGAAGGGCCCACATAGACCAAGGGGTGGGGCTACAGTCCACATGGGCTAGCCGCACCAGCCCCAAGGCCCATTTTGTTTAAATCTAGAGATAAGGTCTTATCTCTAAATATAAAGGGTTGGATCTAGAGATAAGATGTTATCTCCAACTTTAACGGGATTTCTCCCTTGTGGCCGGCCCTAGGAGGGTTTGGACGCCCTCCCCTGCCCCCTATAAAGAGAGAGAGGCGCATGGGGGCAGCCACCCTTCCACCCTTGGCCATCGTCTCAACCATCTCCCTCCATCTCCTTGTTCGGTTGCGCTTGGCGAAACCCTACCAGAGTTCCGTTGCCGCCACCGCCACCACCCCAACGTGTTGGTTCCAATTCCATCTACCTATTCACCCTCCCTTGCTGGATCAAGAAGGCGGGGACGTCATCGAGCTACACATGTGTTAATCTCGGAGGTACCGTTCGTTCGGTACCCGGGTCGGATTGGATAGCGAAGGAGTAAGACTACGCCAACCATGATCTCTAGATCGTTAACGCTTCCGGTCTACAAGGGTATGTAGACACACTTCCCTCTTGTTGCTAGCATCTACACAAATTAGATCTATGGTGTTTCGTATGATTTTTCTGTTTTCCATGCAATGTTACCCATCAGTCGCGGCATGCAACCGGCCACATCCGGTAGCTCATCATCCCGGGTTAAAATCCCATTAACCCTAACATCCAATGCACTTCACATTTTAGAGGTGAGATGGATTTACATGGTTCTTGCCCTGATACACGACCGACGTAATCTTCACCACAACTCACCGTCCTCCTCCATCTTCGCCTCGCCATCGACCATCCTCGGTATGCCGGTGCCACCCATCTACAAACACAACGGTGAGAGATGGGTGAGAGAGAGATGAGAGAAGGGTCCAAGTGGCTGTACGAGAGGGGGGAGAGATAGACAGAGAGAAAGAGTGATCGTGTGAGCTAACCTCGTGTCAATGGATCATCGTTGTTCTACACCTAAGCCGCCATACTCAATGCACGAGACCGCCGCCACCCTGCTCTCGAATTGGGAAACAAGTGTTAGGGATTTGGAGGCCCTGATTTTGAGATCAAGTGGTTATGAGCCACGGTAGGGGATTTTTGTGAGAAAATAAATCCAAGGGTTCTTTCGAAACATATCATGCCACATGCCCCCTCCTTCGTCGTCTGGTCGCTGACAGTGGGACCCGTGCCACGCTGCCTAGCCTAGTCAGAGTCAAATTCGTATCCAAATGAGAAAAGCATTGTATGTCCACACAAGAGCCAAAATTTTCCACCACTTCGATGTATACCGTAATTTGTAGCACCAAAGTGGCCGTTTGTGCCAAATTCTGGCATCACCAATGTAATTGACTGTTAAAAAAACTTGTTAAACATCTAGTGCTTTCATTAGGATTTAAATGTATGGTTGAATTATATTGATCGATAATCCAAAGCAAGGCTGCATGGCAAAATTTGGTTTAGTTTTTTTTTTCTTTTTGAAAAAGTACAGCGTCGCGTTTCTATCCGCTGTATGTGGACATGTTATCCACGGACTTTGATGCGTTCGATTGATGCACCGCGTTGGAGGAGTTGGCAGAAGTAATAACCGTTTTAATCTATTTTTCTGTTTTGATGAGAAGCCAACAAACCGTGTTAACAAAAGCGTGTTATTTTTTTCAAAAAAACAAAACAAAACCGTGTTATATGTGGATCCATTATTAAAGTCCAAAAGCAAACGGCACTATACGGCACTGCCCCATTTCTTCTCCTTTTCCTTTTCTCCGTACCAACTTTTCTTTATTTTTCTTCCCGAGATTTCAATTCTTGCCCGTGTGTATTAGTCGCTCTCACGATTGGGGGCGACGCTAATCGCGGTGCCACCACTTCCAATCCACTCTCGCGGTCGCCGTGCCGAGCTGTTCCTGCTCTGTCTTCAACCACTCCAAGATTTGTTCTTTAGACGCCTGCAGCTTCGGTGCGCAGGGACGGAGGAGAGCTCGGGACTTGGTTCAGAGCTTAGGATCTTTGTCGGTACGCGTCTCCGCCATGTTCTAGGTTCGATGTGCTTGCTGACGTCTCTGTTCGTGGATTGGGTCGCTCTTCCATCTTATGGAAGATTAGGTATAGGTATCATTCCGTGTTTTGGGTTCGTTTTAGGTAGGAGATCGAGAATTTGATCTGACTGGAAAGCTTGTCCCATCTTTGGATCTGACAGTGGCGCAACAGCTTGATGCAAGCTATGGTAGCTCATTCCCAGGAGCTCTCTACTTCTGCACTTGTATTTATCAATCTTTTCAACTTTCGTGTCGTGCATATGTTCTTGGATTCAGTAGATTTCTGGTGCTGGTGTTTTACAGATTGGTGGAAACGATCCTGTGTGCTGTAGTTTTCTTCTTTTTCCCTGGGTGCCGCGTTGGCGACGTTGCTTTCTGTCGGCCCTTTCTTTTGTCTTACCCAATTTGCGTGTATCCTTATCTCCTCTGATTGTTGCTTCCGGTGTCACCAAAGCGACCGGCCATCTATCTTGTCCTGCAATTCTTGCATTCCTTGCACCGGATTGGGAGTAGAAAGAGGTCAACCTGTGTCAAAGGCAACTGCTTCTTCTTCTCTTATTTTCCCCTTCTGCTGTTCTTGTTTGAGTTCTGCTTCTAGATCCAGTTTCGGCTCTCTTTTCTTTTTGTTCCAGTCTCTTGAATGAATTATTACTTTGTGGATTCAACGATGAGACGTGGATGAGTTCGTGTATGATCCAGTATTCCAGTATAATAATTGTTTTCCTTGATTTTTTTTTGAGAGGGCTTTTCTTGGGTTGCTTACAGATTCAGGTTTCGATTGGTTTCGTCTGCTCGGCTGACTGGGTTGTAAATTTGGAACTGGAAGGAAGAATTTGAGCACAGATGGGCCAGTGTTGCAGCAGAGCTACGTCCCCGGATTCTGTCCAAGGAGGAGCCAATGGCTATGGCTATTCTCACCAGCCCAAACAAGCACAAACACCTCCTAGTTACAACAATGCTCAGCCACCACCACAAGCTGAGGTGTGGTACACACCGCCAGCGATGAACCCTCCTGTAGTCCCACCTGTGGTTGCCCCCTCAAAGCCCATGCCGGACACGATTCTCGGCAAGCAGTACGAGGATGTGCGCTCTGTCTACTCGCTTGGCAAGGAACTTGGTAGGGGGCAGTTCGGGGTGACGTACCTTTGCACTGAGATTAGCACTGGCAGGCAGTATGCTTGCAAGTCCATATCCAAGCGCAAGCTCGTGAGTAAGGCCGATAAGGAGGATATCCGCAGGGAGATCCAGATCATGCAGCACCTATCTGGGCAGCCAAACATAGTGGAGTTCTGTGGAGCATACGAGGACAAGGGCAGCGTGCATGTTGTAATGGAGCTCTGTGCAGGCGGGGAGCTGTTTGATCGGATTATTGCCAAGGGGCACTACTCAGAGCGCGCAGCTGCTACAATCTGCAGAGGAGTTGTGAATGTTGTGAATGTTTGCCATTTCATGGGAGTGATGCACCGCGATCTGAAGCCGGAAAACTTCTTGCTCGCGACCAAGGATGAGAATGCAGTGCTCAAGGCCACTGATTTCGGGCTTTCGGTCTTCATTGAAGAAGGTAACACAAATGATATATAAGCTGCATATGCTTGCCAACTGCATTTTGTTGTTGGACACCTCTCATAGCAACTGGATATATCTATCTATCAAGTCCATAGGGCATAGGCTGCTCGTAACTATTGTATTGCTGTTGGACTACCTAATAGGGTTGGAGTTCCCTAGATGGTCTAGTTTTGGATTTGACGAGTTTCAATGCTGTTCATTCCGAGTCGTGGAGAAATCGAGCAGTCAAGCCATTTTGGTGATGCTATGGGCAGTTTTTTTTGTGTTGACATAAACATACCATGTCAATATGCTTTCAGTAAATAAAGTAGAGAAGGAAAGTTTTCTATACCGATGGTCCAATCTTGGGTTCACAGTGAACCATCTATTTTTTAACCATGCTAAGTTTGGGTTAGCATTGAAAATTAACATCTGATTCCATGTTAGTTACTATGAGCGCATAGGGAAGGCGTCGGCAGCTGCTTAATGGTTGCTCCTCGGTCTTTTGGGTTGTCCTCATGGTTTAGCCTATCACCGTGGTTTTGGTGGAGTCGATTGTCTACATCCAAGGTGTTCTCATTGGGATTCCTTCGTGATGTAGATGTGTGAGGGCTTGGGACAGTTGCATGTTGGGAATGCCTATGGGGTTGGCGGTGTGGTCATGGGGTCCCAGAATTTGGGAGAAGTCCGCATGTGGTCTATTTGTCTTGGTTTTCGTCCGGTTCTCCATTAATTATCTGGGCAACTCTCTTCTTCTTAATTAATTGATGAGGCAAATCTTTTGCCTCCGTTTTGAAAAAAAAAACTATCAGCACATGATAGAACTAATCATGTAAAGGGAGTTTTCTAGAGGCATTGCGACTTTGATATTGAGGTAGTCATGCTTCAATGGAGGCAACCACCGTCCTGTAGAATTGTAGCTCATGGAATTATGCAGAAAGTCTTTGTGTTGCAAAGATTAAGACTGAATGGCTATTCATTTGTGCTGTTTGAACTCTAGTTATTGTATACAAAATGGACTTTTGTTCATGTGTACTAACTACTAAGCGTCTTCCAAATATATCAGGAAAAATGTATAGGGACATCGTTGGAAGTGCTTATTATGTTGCTCCTGAAGTCCTTAGGAGAAACTATGGTAAAGAGATAGATGTTTGGAGTGCAGGTGTTATTCTGTACATTCTTCTCAGCGGTGTTCCTCCATTCTGGGCTGGTAAGTTTGCCTCTAAAGTCCTGATGTACTTCCACCTTCTGAATTCAGGTATACAATTATTGCAGCAGCATGTTGTTATTCATCTTCTGTTTTACTTTGCAGAAACTGAGAAGGGAATATTTGATGCTATTCTTCAAGGGGAGATTGACTTTGAAAGTCAGCCATGGCCATCAATTTCTGAGAGCGCTAAAGACCTTGTGAGGAAGATGTTGGCGCAGGATCCAAAGAAAAGAATTAGTTCAGCCCAAGTTCTTCGTAAGCTTCTTGACAGTACATTATTAACCTTCAAATCTTAGTTCTTTTCGCCAAAATCTGATATTTTTTGTGTATGCTGGATCAGAACATCCATGGCTCAGGGAAGGAGAAGCATCAGATAAACCTATTGACAGTGCTGTTCTTTCTAGGATGAAGCAATTCAGAGCAATGAATAAACTGAAAAAGATGGCTCTAAAGGTTATTATTATCTTCATGCTCATAACTGAATGCCTTTTTCTCTGGTGCTTATAAGCAAGTGTGTATGCAGGTTATAGCTTCAAATCTTAACGAGGAAGAGATCAAGGGCCTGAAGCAAATGTTTATGAACATGGACACAGACAACAGTGGGACAATCACATATGAGGAACTCAAAGCAGGACTAGCCAAACTTGGATCGAAGCTCTCAGAAGCTGAAGTAAAGCAGTTGATGGATGCGGTACACAACTCTTCTGAACTACTCCCTCCGTCCCATAATATATGACGTTTTTGCAGTTCAAAAACGTCTTACATTATGGGACAGAGTAGTATTACAGTATTTTTTTCCAACCATGATATTTTTGACATTGTATACCTACCTCTTGATCCATTCCAGGCTGATGTGGATGGCAATGGATCAATTGACTACGTTGAGTTCATAACAGCAACCATGCATAGACACAAGCTCGAAAGAGACGAGCATTTGTTCAAGGCGTTCCAGTACTTTGACAAAGACAACAGTGGGTGAGTATTCTAATCTGAACTGTCAATTCCTACAACTGATAGTGTTGTTTTTTTCATCAAACCTTACCAGTGAGACATGATATTCACAGGTTCACACTTCATTAATGTTAGTGTGGACCAAACGATAGTTGTATAATGCACCTGCACAAAAGAGATGAACCACATGGCTTGATTTGACAAAGGATTACCTTGCTTTAATGCAGCTTCATTACAAGAGATGAACTGGAGACTGCTTTGATTGAGCATGAAATGGGCGACGCGGATACCATAAAGGACATCATATCAGAAGTCGACACAGATAATGTAAGTCTGCGTATTGGCAGTATTTTCTGACTACAACCTGTTTGTTCCTTCCATTTTCTTGATGGCGCTCTTGTGGCAATTTACAGGATGGGAGGATTAACTACGAGGAATTCTGCGCTATGATGAGAGGAGGGATGCAGCAGCCAATAAGGCTCAAGTAGTCTTTCCTTGTAGAAATGGTGTACCATTAGCAACTGTTCTTGGTTCCTTTTTTTTCGCTGCTGCACGGATGAGAAGTTCTCTTTGGCGTTGTTGAGATGATTGTGTATATCTTGTGGCCTTTTGCTCGTGCATGTTGTTCCTCAAGTGTTTTGGACCTACTTTCTTCTGTAAGTTGGTTTTTGCAAGTACATCTAATAAAAGAGTATTTTTGCACGTCAAATGTGCATATTTAAATCCCAGTGTTGCCAGGCAAATGGCATTAGGAACATAATTTGCAGGAAAGAAGCCTAATTTCCAAGAAATTTCTGTCACATTCTGTAAATGATTTTCTTTTAGAAAAGACGGCAAAAGGTATCTTATACTAGTATTTGATAATTATCAAGGAAAATGATAGTTGGGAGGACAAGAAGACACAACAGCAACAACAAAGACAAAAACAAGGCCTTTCAATCCCAAACATGTTGGTCTAGGCTAGAATTGAAACCGATAAGATAAGATACTGAACCTAAGTCATGGATTTGGTACGTGGATAGCTAATTTACACACACCTCTGTCCATGATTAGTTCTTTGGTAATATTTTTGTCCTACGGATCTCTTTTAACGGACTTCTTCCATGCTAAAGATTGGTCTACCCTGACCCTTTTTTACATTATCAGTGCTTCTTTCATGTCAAAGTTTGGTCTACCCTGCTCCTCTTTGATATTATGAGCACGTTTCATTCATCCACTATGCACGAGAGCTTTTGGAGGTCTGAGTTGTATATGCTCAAAACATCTTAGATGATGTTGGACAACCTTCACTTTGATCGGTGCCACCCCAACTCTCTAATGTATATTATCATTTGACCTAATCCTTTCATGTTAGCCACATATCGTCTTAACATGTACATCTCTGCTACACCTAACTGTTGGTATGTCGCCTCTTGGTTGGCCAACATTCCGCGACATACAACAACACAGGTCGGACTGTTGTCCTATAGAACACGCCTCTTTTAGCTTTTGTGACACTTGTCACGCAGGACGCAAGCTAGTGCCACTTCACTCATCCAGCTTTGATTCGATGGATCACATCTTCATCGATGTCAGCATCCTTCTCCAGGATTGACCCCAAATATTGAAAGATGTCCTTCTAAGGTACCACCTGCCCATCCAGGCTAACCTCCTCATTGTGCCTAGTAGTACTAAAACCACATCTCATGTACTTAGTTTTAGTTCTACCAAGTCTAAAACTTTTTGATTACGAAGTCCGCCTCCACATCTCTAACTTTCTATTAACCCCCGTTCGGCCATCATCGACTAGCACCACATCATCCGTAAAGAGCATGCACCATGGAATATCTTCTTGTCTATCCCTTATGACCTCATTCATCACCAAGTAAGAAAAGATAAGGACTCAAAGCTGACCTATGGTGTAGTCTTATTTTAATTGGAAAATTTTCGGTGTCGCCATCACTTATTTGAACACTTCCACAACTTTATCATACATATCCTTGACGAGGGACAATCTACTTTGTTGGGACTTTGTGTTTCTCCAAGGCCCACCACATATATTTCGTGCTATTTTATCATTGGCTTTCTTCAAGTCAATAAACACCATATGCAAGTCTTTCTTTTGCTCCTTGTGTCTCTCCATTAGTTGTCATACCAAGAAAATAGCTTCCATGGTCGTCCTCCCAGGCATGAAACTTCTTATTGAGCGGCCCTCAATGACTCTATCACATAGCTTCATTGTATCGCTTACCAGCTTAATTCCATGGTAATTAGTACAACTTTGAACACCCCCCTTTTTCTTGAAGATTGATACTAATATACTCCGCCTCCATTCTTCGGGCATCTTGTTTGACTGAAAGATGAGGTTGAAAAGCTTAGTTATCCATACTATCACTATGTCTCCAATGTCTCTCCACACCTCAATGGGGATATCATCATGGCCCATCGCCTTGCCTCCTTTCATCCTTTTTAATGCCTCCCTGACCTTAGACTACTAAATATGTCGCACAAAGTGTCGGTTGGTATCATCAAAGGAGTCTTCTAGCTCAATCGTATAGCTCTCATTCTCTCTATTAAACAGTTTGTGGAAGTACTCTCGCCATCTATGCTTGATCTCCTTGTCCTTCACCAGAAGTTGATCTGCTCCATCCTTGATGCATTTGACTTTGTTGACATCCCTCGTCTTCCTCTCCTGGATCTTGACCACCTTATATATGTCCCTTTCGACTTCCTTCGTGTTTAAACGTTGGTAGAGGTCCTCATACGCCCAACCCCTTACTTAACTCACAACTCACTTTGCGGCCTTCTTTGCCACCTTGTACTTATCTATGTTGGTTGCACTCCTATCGAGATGAAGGCATTTGAAACAATTGTTCTTCTTAATAGCCTTCTAGACATCATCATTCCACCCCAAGTATCTTTAGCTTTGCTTCCCATGGTCACCCTAAACCCCTCTGGAGCCACCTTCTGAATGAAAGTCGTCATCTCTATCAATATATTGTTTGCATCGCTGCCCTCCTCCCAAGATCCCTCCTTAATAACCTTCTCCTTGAAAGCCTGAGTTGTCCCCCCTCCCTTGAGATTCCACCACTTCGTTCTAACAAGTTTGGCACGCTTATCCCACTGGACACGAATCCGATAGCGGAAGTCAGGCACCACAAGATTATGTTGAGGGACAACACTCTCTCCATGTATCACCTTACAATATAGTCAAGCATGCATGTCTTCCCTTCTAGAGAGAACAAAATCAACCTGCTAGAGTGTTGACCACTGTTAAGTCACTAGGTCGGATTCTACCTAAAATCATGTCATAGGCTAAAGCGAAGCTTAAGACGTCATCTCCTTATTGATTCCTATGACCATATCCAAATCCCCAATGCACCCCTTCAAAACCAGTGTTAGATGTACACACGTGGTCATTGAGATCCCTCCTATGAAGAGCTTCTCACCAATAGGTACACTCCTAACCAAGTCCTCCAGTCTTTCCCTAAACCCCTTTTGGTGCTCTCATTGTGGCCTACTTTTGGGGCATACACGCTGATAACATTGGGAACTAAGTCCACCAATGACCAACTTGACTAGGATAATTTGGTACCCTTGCCTCTTGACATCTATGACCCCATACTTGAGGTTCTTTTTTATCAAGATGCCTACTCTATTACTGTTTGTAGTTGCCCCCATATACCACAACTTAAAGTCAATATCCTCCACCTCCTTTGCCTTTTGTCCGCTCCATTTGGTCTCTTGGATGCATACGATATCAACATGCCTCCTCACCACTGTATCAACTAACTCATGTACTTACCCGTCAGGGATCCTATATTCCAGCTATCTAAGCAGATTCTACTTGGACCGACTAGCTTCCTCACTCTTCGCACTCATCGAGTCAAATGCCAAGACCCTTGCTCATTTTTTCACTACACACGGGTGTCAATGTAGCTCATCACTAAGGATGCAATGAGTTGATTGTTGCTCACTTATCACTGTATCCAGATTAAGATACGAGGTTCCACCAAGGGGGTGACTGCCCGACCCTTTCCAATTTAACACCACACTTGGGTTATGATATGGCGCGTTCAACAATGTTCTATGAGGTTTCATATCCATAAGAGTGTGATACGTCTTCAATGTATCTATAATTTATGAAGTTTTCATGCTATATTTACATCATTTATCTATGTTTTTGGCACAATATTTATTTGTACTAACCTATTAATCCTGTGCCAATGGCCAGTTACTATTTTCTATTGTTTTAGGGGTTTTTAGGTGAAAAATTCATGGAGACGGAATGAACTAATTTATTTTTGTGGATTTTTCTAGAACATATCTGATTTTTGGCAGAAGAATCAACACAAGGCGGTGCCTGAGGGCCCCACGAGAATAGGTGGCGCGGCCACCCTCAAGTCGCACCATGTGTCCTTGTGGAGAGACTATAGGTCGGTTGGAGCTCTTCTTTGACCACAAGAAAGCTAATATTAGGGGTAGATCATGTACAAATTTCACCCTATCAGAGTTACGGATCTTCGGCTATTTAAGAAACGGTGCTCGGCCTCAGAAGAGATAAAAGAGATATCCAATCTAGGGGAGAGCTCCCTCTCTCCCGAGAGGGCCAAGGAAGAAGGAGGGGGCACCTTCCCTCTCTTCTCCGGTGGCGTCGGGGCGCCGCCGGGGACATCTTCATGGCGACCATCACCAACAACTTCTCCCCCATTCTCATGGTGATGCATGACTAGTTTTTGATGGATTCGATCTTGATGTATCATGAGCTTTATTAATATAGTTGGATCTTATGAACTCCATCTCCCTCTATCCTTTTTGTGGTCAATTGAGTCTTGCTCTTTGAAGTTTATTTATGTTGGATTGAATACTTTGGATTTGATATTACATGATGCATGTCTAGTAATTAACTTGTAGATACCTGAGGTGACATTGGGGGTACTCGAAGCATAAAAGTTGAACGATAAGTATCATATGTGTTGTTGACTTGTCGTAGTACGATTTCTGGGACTACCCGTGGCACTTTGTGGGTGGCTCAGTGATGTGAACTAGGGACCCAATCTTTCGATGAGAGGGAGATAACTACGATTTTTATGGGACTTGACCCTCACGATCCGGCTACCAACCATACAGGGAGAACCGTACACGACTGATATCCACGGCAATCGTTGAACCAACGCCACGGTGTTATCGACCGAGCCAACGACGCGATCGACCTATCAACGAAGGATTTTTCCTGCAAGCAAATCGAAAAACATGCAAAAAATAATAGCCAAGCAATCTCAAAATTGCGGATATGCTAGATGAATAAATCTCACAAGTTGAGGTTCCGATAGAATGTCTTGACGGTCGCACTAGTCGCTATGAGCGAAGACAAATAAAAGTAGCAATGGCTAAACTTCTCTAAACAAAACCCGAGTCTAAACCCTAATTTTAGCTAACTATTTATTAAGAGCGGCGGCGGCCTTGCGCTGGTTGACGGACGCTAGTCGTCCAGAGGGCAGATACTCCACGGCTCACAAAGACGTGACGTGCTTCGGTTGTTGACAATACGTGGCCCAACTGTGTACGGGGGCACTAATTGATTTTGTATTGCTGCCTCCTTGCACCGTATGACGGGCTCCTAGATACATCCATTTCTACGACGAGTAATTTGGAACGGAGGGAGTACACATGTGTGATTGAAGCTAGCAAAGGCAGCCTCCTCCTTCCCGATGCCTTGTACATAGGGCCTTAGTTGATTGTACGTGTACCAACATGCATATGAAGGGACGTGTGCACTTGTATGCATCATGTAATCTTCAACACTATCTCTCATCTTCATATTTATTTCGCATAATTCTACAAAGGAAATAAAATTGTGTAGTATATTTACCCCTGATAATATAATTTAACATTATAGAATTATCAATAAAAATTACCTGAAAAATTTCTCATGTAATATACCCACATCATCCTCCCTTTCTTGAAAACAAAGCCGTCCTCGGCTTTCATTTATCTGGAACACATTATAAAGCAACGCAAAAATAGAAGCAACATATATAGGCATTTCGCGTTAGCTCATGAGGGTGTGAAATTTTTATAATAGCACCATTATGAATATCATGATAAATTTTATGCCTCACAAAGTCTATATATGAATTATGGGAGTGCAAATGAACTATCTGAACACACAGAACGTCCAGATCAGAAGTTGGAACACTCAGCGGATAAATTTCAGTATTGATAGCAAGCATACTATGCGTATTATGATCAGTTGATTTAGCCTTTTCATTATGTATTATTTCATCGGGGGTCATAGAAAGCAAGTTAATGGTTTTTCTTTCAAACACAAGAGCATACGAATTTGCTCTACCATGATGAGTAACACTATTATCATATTGCCAAGGTCGACCTAACAATAACGAACAAGCTTGCATAGGTACGACATCACAGTCAACGTAATCATGATATTGACCAAGTGTAAATTGTACTCTCACATGACGTGTTACCTTCAACTTACCACAGTTGTTGAACCATTGGATGTAATATGGACGGGGGTGTCTTGTAGTTGTGAGGCAAAACTTCTCTGCCATCTCTGTACTCGCCAAATTACTGCAACTTCCACCATCAATGATCACACGAACTGAATGTCCTTTGACAACAAACTTAGTTTGAAAAAGATTATGGCGTTGATGCAACTCAGCATGCCCGACCTGTCCACTAAGTACTCGCATGGTTATAAGGCTTGGTGAGGGAGTCTTGGATTAGGGGGTGTTCGGACAGCCGGACTATAACCTTTGGCCGGACTGTTGGACTATGAAGATACAAGATTGAAGATTTCGTCTCGTGTCTGGATGAGACTTTCCTTGGCGTGGAAGGCAAGCTTGAAAATACGGATATGTAGATCTCCTCCCATTGTAACCGACTCTTTGTAACCCTAGCCCCCTCCGGTGTCTATATAAACCGGAGGGTTTAGTCCGTAGGACAAGAACAATCATACCATAGGCTAGCTTCTAGGGTTTAGCCTCTCTGATCTCGTGGTAGATCTACTCTTGTACTATCCATATCATCAATATTAATCAAGCAGGAGTAGGGTTTTACCTCCATCGAGAGGGCCCAAACCTGGGTAAAAACATCGTGTCCCTTGTCTCCTGTTACCATCCGCCTTGACGCACAGTTTGGGACCCCCTACCCGAGATCCGCCGGTTTTGACACCGACATTGGTGCTTTCATTGAGAGTTCCACTGTGCCGTCACCAGAAGGAAAGATGTCTTGTCTCGTCTTTAAAGACGGTACTACTGTCGGGGGAGCTTTGGCTGTTGGCCAAACTCTCCGGCTAGGCGGTTTCATCATGACCGCCTGTTCGCCCACCGCGCCGACGATGACTTCTCGGGTCATCAAAAACAGCCTCCACGTCAAATCGGCACTCACCGAACAGATGGATCCAATGGAGCTCGCCTCCCTAAATGAGCTCTTGGATCGCATCGCCGCCCTGGGAGTCGCTACGGACTATGATCGGATTGGGCTTAAACACGATCAAAGGGAGATTAACTCTCCGCCAGTCACCCATCATATTGCAGTGGTGGAGGAACAATGCGGTGACCTCTCCTCCATATTGAGGACCAACTATGTCCGGATTCCTGAGCTCTCCGAGCCGGATACCTGTTCGCGGGAGGACAACATCCAATCCCTGAACTTAGAGTCAGGCGGCGGGCCAGGATTATCGGGCAATACCCCGGAACCAGAATTTCCAAAATTAGAAATTCCTCGGCCCCTGGATCCCAAATCGGGTAAGGGTTCGGATTCAATTACACCCACCCACCCAAACATAAGCGATCTTTCTCACATCAGGGAAGAGCCCCAGGAAACAATACATCACTATTGGGCCAGATTCCTCCTTGCGATGAACAAGGTTAAGGACTGTCGCGAGGAAGACGCAATCTTATTTTTCTGTAATAATTGCACGGACAAGGGAATCCTTAACGCCATAAATCGCTATGAGATATCACGCTTCGCTGACTTGGCGTCCATAGTACAAAAGTACTGTGCGATGGAAAGTGCCTGGAAAACCGAAACAAACTTTTAGGATAATCCGGCCCTAAATACGAACCCAGTCCGAAATAAAAGGGTGCACTATCAAAAGACACCCGGGTCAACTACCAAAAAGCAAAAAACCCTATATAGGGCATGGAACCGTACTGGAGGGATGGCTCAATGGACCCTGTAAAATTCACAGTACAGAGGGCGCCATACCAACACATAGCCTTAGAGCATGTTGGATACTCCGGCAGGTAGCCAAAAGTGGCGAGGATCTCCTAATTCCAGAATCCATAGAGCACCATCCCAGATATACTAGTACGGTATTAACGGTCTTCGAGACCTTCGCATCAAATAATAGGCGAAAGCAAACACTCCGCAGCCTTGCCGAAATCTACCACGTGGCGACAATAAACCCATGGAGTGACACAGCTATTACTTTCAATGCCAGTGACGAACCTAAATTCCGAATAGTCCGAGCACCAGCCGCATTGGTCCTCAGTCCAATTGTGGACGGCTTTCGACTCACCAAGGTACTCATGGACGGCGGCAACGGATTAAACCTCATCTATGAGGAAACCCTTCAAAAAATGGAAATAGACTGGAACTGTATCGAGCGAAGAAGCACAACCTTTAGAGGAATAATCCCTAGTCAGGAAGCGTGCTGTATAGGCAAAATCACACTAGATGTGGTGTTCGGCACGCCGGAGAATTATAGGTCCGAAGAGATTACGTTCCAAGTGGCCCCGTTCAGTAGCGGTTACAATGCCCTGTTAGGGCGGGAGGCGTTCACAATCTTCCAAGCCATACCCCATTACGGGTACGTGAAGCTCAAAATTCCTGGGCCCAACGGAATTATCACTCTTGCTAGTGATCCGGACACAGCACTCCGCGCCGAAAACAAGACAGCCGCACTGGCCCTCGAGGCATTATCCGAAGCCCTAGCGGCTGAGGAACTGACTGCGCTGCGCTCCACGGTGAATAGGGATGATGTGATACTCGATAAGAGATCCAAGTCCACCTCCTTTAAACCGGCGGATGAAATAGTCAAATTCCAAGTCCATCCAACGGACCCTACAAAAACAACTTCCATCGGGGCACAATTAAACCCTGACGTAGACGCCGCACTACGAGAGTTCCTACACGAGAACTAGGACATTTTTTCCTGGCACCCTTCAGACATGCCAGGAATCCCACGCAGGCTGGCCGAGCACAACCTCAATATTCTAAAGGGATTCAAGCCGGTTAAGCAGGCTCTTCGGCGTTTCTCTGAACCTAAGAGACAAGCCATGGGAGAGGAACTAGCCAAGTTATTGGAGGCCGGATTCATTAGAGAAATAAAACATCTGGACTGGCTAGCAAACCTGGTGATGGTACCAAAGAAGGACAAATCCTGACGCCTGTGCGTCAATTTTAAGGACCTCAACAAGGCTTGCCCAAAGGATCCCTTCCCCCTCCCCCGCATCTACCAAATTATCCACGCTACCACAGGACACGATTCATTGTGTTTCCTCGACGCATACTCCGGCTACCACCAAATTAAGATGGTGGAGCCCGACCAAGCCGCAACGGCATTCATCACACCATACAGCCCCTTCTTCTTCAACACAATGCCCTTTGGGCTCAAAAACGCCGGCGCAACATATCTGCGCATGATTCAGACATGTCTGGCAAACCAGATCGGCAAAACAGTGGAGGCATACGTAGATGACGTGGTCGTCAAAACCAAACATGTCGAATCTCTAGTAGACAACTTGAGGCTCACATTTGATAACCTCCGAACATATGACATCAAGCTCAACCCAGAAAAATGCATTTTCGGTGTGCCAGCCGGAAAGCTCTTGGTCTTCATTGTATCCGGCAGAGGAATTGAAGCAAATCCGGCCAAGATCCGAGCTTTGTCACAATTGGATATCCCAACGGACCTCAAACAAATCCAGAAATTAACTGGATGCGTGGCGGCTCTAAGACGCTTTATCTCCCGCCTGGGAGAAAGGGCATTACCCCTTTATCGCCTCCTCCGGCGCACCGAACACTTTGAGTGGACGGATGCCGCCACAGCCGGATTGGAAGAAATAAAAGCCATATTGGCAACCAACCCAGTCCTGGCCGTGCCAAACATTGGTGAACCAATGCTGTTATACATTGCGGCAACTCATCAAGTTGTGAGCGCAGTGCTCGTCGTCGAACGAGAAACGGACGGACATAAATTCCCCCTTCAAAAGCCGGTCTACTATGTATCCACTGTCCTTACTCCATGCAAGTCACGGTACCCGCATTATCAAAAGATAGCATACGCGGTATTCATGGCATCCCGGAAGCTGCGACACTACTTTCAAGAGTATTCGATAACAGTAGCCTCGGAAGTACCACTTAATGATATTATAAACAACCGCGACGCCACGGGCCGGATTACCAAATGGGCCATCAAGCTCCTCCCGTTCAACATAACTTACAAGCCGCGGCGAGCCAGTAAGTCGCAAGTATTGGCCGACTTTGTCGCCAAATGGACGGAAGCCGAACTCCCTAAAGAGTACGACGCATATTCCAACTGGATCATGCACTTCGACGGCTCCAAAATGCTGGCTGGTCTGGGGGCTGGTGTTGTTCTGACGTCCCCAACCGAAGATATAGTCCAATACGTACTCCAAATAATGTATACAGACTCCAACAACGCAGCCGAATACGAGGCCCTTCTACATGGTCTCCGGATGGCAGTATCCATGGGCATTCAATGCCTAGAGGTGCGGGGGGATTCGAACCTCGCAATATCCCAAATAAATGGAGACTTTGATGCCAAGGATCCGAAAATGGTGGCTTATCACAACGCCCTCCTAAAAATGTCAGCTCGGTTCGAGGGGCTCGAGTTTCACCATATAGCCCGCGAAAACAATCAGGCGGCAGACGTCCTCGCACGCATCGGCGCAAAACGCGATGCAGTCCCCCCTAACATCTTTTTGGAGAGGCTTTTCAAGCCATCCGTGGGATGGGAAGGGGACACTGGTAACAAAAACCGGACCCAACCGCAATGCCCGATACCGAACACTCTGACATAATCGGAGGCTCTGCCACCGAAATAACATCCTCAGCCCACGTTATAATGGCCATCATCGCCCCGTGGACAGAACCATTCCTGGCCTACTTAACTAGGCAGGAACTCCCTGAGGACCAAAACGAGGCACGCCACATAGTGCGGCAATCTAAAGTCTACAGGGTCCATGAGGGAGAGCTTTATAAGAAAAGTACCACCGGAGTCCTTCAAAGGTGCATCTCCGAAGAGGAAGGGCGGAAGCTTCTGGCAGAAATTCATGCCGGACTCGGCGGCCACCACGCCGCAGCCCGAGCCCTTGTAAGCAAGGACTTCTGTACAGGTTTTTACTGGCCTACGGCCCGGGCAGACGCACTGGACCTGGTCCAACGCTGCGTGGGTTGCCAGCTTTTTGCAAATCAAAGCCATATGCCGCCCACCGCCCTCCACACAATCCCCATTACCTGGCCCTTCGCGGTCTGGGGGCTTGACATGGTTGGACCCCTTAAAGGAGGAACCCACAAGAAAAAATACTTGCTGGTCATGGTGGATAAATTCACCAAATGGATAGAAGCCAAGCCTGTTAGGACGGCCGAATCCGGACCGGTGATAGACTTCATATCCGGGGTCGTACACCATTATGGCGTCCCCCACAGCATCATCACTGATAACGGCACGGACTTCACGGCCGACGAGGTAAAACTCTGGTGCAAAAACATGGGCATCAAGCTCGATTATGCTTCCGTCTATCACCCACAAACCAACGGTCAAGTCGAACGAGCAAATGGTCTTATCATGAGTGGCATCAAACCCAGATTAGTGCGGTCCCTAAAGGAATCTAACATGCACTGGGTAGAGGAGCTCGACTCCGTACTCTGGGGGCTGCGGACCACGCCGAATCGCACTACCGGATACACACCATTCTTTATGGTATACGGCGCAGAGGCGGTTCTGCCCTGCGACATAATTCATGACTCACCTCGAGTGCGCATGTACGAAGAAAGAGAAGCCGAGCTCGATCGGCAGGACAGTCTGGACGCCCTGGAGGAGGAGCGTGACGTGGCAAAAGCCCGTTCCGCATTCTATCAACAGAAGGCTCGAAGATACCAAAGTAGAGAAATACGGGCCAAAACTTATAATGTTGGCGAATTAGTTCTACGCCTACCGGAGAAGAAAAAGGACAAACTCAAGCCCAAATGGGAGGGTCCCTTCATTATTGACCAAGTTCTGACTGGTGGGGCGTACCGTCTGCGGGATGCATCGGATAACCGACTCGAGCCGAACCCATGGAACGCAGCCAGACTCCGAAGATTCTATGCCTAGCGCCGGACACAGTGTTCGTCTCCTTCCTCTGTCCATTTTTATACACTATCTATCTTTTATTTCTCTCCTCCTCCCCTTATTTTCTCTCACAGCCTTTAAGGGCCAATTTGTGCCTTGTTTGCACACAACTGGCGCGCTATCCGCGCTCATTATACCTGGGGGCTTCTTTCACAGAAGCTTATTTATTTATACGGGCTTCATGCCCAGCACATGTGTCATCCTTCCGCATGTACCTTTTATTCACCATTATATGCATCGATATTACTTAAGTTTTGGCTAAGCTGGGTTGCCTGGCTCTTGTATTTATGCCCTATGTTCCTGTTAATTCAGCTAGGGCATAAGGGGAGCACCTCTACGATTGTTACTGCCGGGTCATCCGGATGTGTACCCCAGACTGGGTGAAGCCGAAAGCTAGCGTTCTTAAGGGAATATTCGGTCGGTGAACAAAAGACGATTTTTTACCTATTTTCTATATATGCCCCCAGATGTTTTTTGCTGCGATTCTTTTCGCAGTCCGGACATGCACTTTAGGGCATGCATACCTAGGGAAAGGAACCCCTAACAAAACTATTCTCCCTAGAAGATGTTTCTTACTAACCATGTAATATAACATAACTAGTTGGGCACTTGTCTGTTCAAGCACTAATGACCCCTACGCCTGGTTTCCAAGCATGCCCCGGTTCTTATATAACCGAGAGGGTATTCGGATACACTCTGGACTATCGGGTCCTGAGGTTGAAGCGAAAAGGTCCGCCATGACAAATGATCTACAATCCGACTAGAAGGCATTATACATGTCATTTTAATTACATAGTCAATTGGACTGGCTAAATTCCTCTTCTATACCATCCAACAGGCTGTCTAGTCTACAATCCTGTTGGGAATACTTTGCAGCCAATTCTACTTGCCCGTACACTAGGCTAACAGGGATCTCTTTCCCATCGGGCCCCATAGGTCCGACCTCGGCCATGTGGTTTGGGTCAGCCTTGGTATACCGCGTCTTCACCATGGCCCAGGCTTCCTTGGCACCTTGACGGCGGACTGATATCTTCCACAATCGGAAGCGCCGCCATGCTCCCTTCAGCTTCTCTGCAAGCTCTCCAAGGCCTTCAGGCACGGAGAAGGATGGCCACAAGGCCTGGGCAATGCCTTGGATCGACTGCCGAACTCGCTCGTGCAGCTGTAAAAGCTTGGGCAGAAGATCACCCGCAGACCCAGGCATTTCTTCCACGGGACGACCTATTAGCATACCTACAGACGTAGCTCTGTTAGTCAACTTCTTCGCCGAACTCTTCTTAAAAGTTCGTTCAAGCACTTATTGAAAATGTCGCGTCGAAGCCGCTGATTCTCCTTCACGGAGTCTGACAGTTGGGCACGAACATCCTTTAGTTCCACACCCAGCTGGGTGTTGGCATCCTGGAGATTATTCTTCTCCTGCCTAACCCTCGTAAGCACGCTCTCGCCAGCCTTTAGCCGACGTAGGAGATGTTGCTCATCTGGATTTCCTCCGGCGTCATCTACAACTTCATTGTCAGATTCGCACATATGCCGCACTTTATATGGTATCTATCATTTTAAATATGTGTTACCAGCGGGGGTCTTCTTGGACTTCTCTTCTGCGGCCAGTGCGGCCTGAAGTTGGGCTTTGCACTCTTCAAGCTCATGGGACAGTTGGGTATTCTTTTTTGTAAGAACCTGCATAACAAATGATCCTTAAATCAGTTATTCTAACTGTTTCAAGTCTCAAGGGCTACTGATATATATAATCATCAAATTTTCTCACCCGTATGTCCTTTACATAGTGATCCGTGGCTCTGGCTAGACCATTTTGAGCAGCACGGAGGTACGCGTCTCCCAAGTTGAAGGCATCAAATGCCTCTTGGGAGAAACAAGCATCACAGAGAACGGCTCGGCGACGCCTGTGGTTCATGGCGCTCTCCACCTCGGAATTTGTGGCAGACAGTCTATCCGCATCCTCTGTCGGAGGAGCATCCGGCGCGCGCCTCGTATTCGCTTCCGCTTCCGGGTCCGGCCTTGGAGCCTGACTGGTGGAGGCGTGATTGGCGACCTCTGCGGATATAGTCTGGCGAGCGTTCTTCTTCCTAAGAAAGCGCGGGCGTTAATATGCCTTTAAAGAATGATATCATGGAGTAAGGCGGCGCGCCATACCGCTGCGCCGGTGTCTCAGTCCGGACTGCATTTCTTTTCAGCCTGCCCGGCCTCGCAGCCCCTTGTTGGCTAGTCGCCGCGGGCTTGGCATGACGTCCCAAGGGCCTCCCCTGCAAAACACTGCTGGTATACGGTAAGCAAAGTACACAAGGACGGATCCTTTTCAAAATGTCGGGACTTCGGTCTCAGTTACCTGTGAAGCTGGGAGCAGCCCAGGGTAATCGACCGTAATGGCTACCAAGGCATTATCGCTGCTTAATTGGTAAAATACCCTATCAATTAGCTCCATAGATATGTCCGGATCCCCTTGGGAGGCCAGGTCAAGGGACCGCTCTGGATCCTCTAGTTGTGGAGGCAGGCTGTTGATCTCCCTTACAGCCTTATGCAGCTCGTGCGTTGGAATCGCAAGGTAAGATACTTAACTGTGGGAATATGGAACGGATGGGCATGAAAAGTGTCGACTTACCCAGCTTGGAGGATTGTACATAGAAAATCCGCCCTGTGGATTGACATAGAGGAATTCCTCCTCTTCTCCTTTGTACAAATCGGACAAGATTTTTGCTAGAGCAGCGGTCGAGTCCGGCCCCTTGCGGCCGCAGTGGGTGGCGTCATCCTCCCCATTGAAATCCCACATGGGGTGGCCTCGATATTGAAGTGGTTGCACCCCCCGCATAACGCATATCGCCATGACTTCGATCATGGTCAGTCCTGATTGAGCTAATAACTTTATCCGGCTCATCAGGTAAAGAGCGTCGCTGTCATCTTCCTCCCGAGGGCTCCGTGGACGCCAACTCAGGCGCTTCTTCAAAGGAGCATTGTCGAACTCAGGAAGGCCGATCCGAATAGGATCCGGAAGGGGGATGTCTTCTATATAAAACCACTCTGAAGGCCAGTCTTCGGACGCCTTCTTCAGGGTTCCGGATAGATACCCGGTCCCGGTGATGCGCCATACTTCGGCTCCGCCCACTTGATATATTGACCCCCTCTGAGAACGGGGCACAAGGTAGAACAACTTCTTCCACAGTGCGAAATGAGCCTCGCGACCCAAAAACAGCTCGCAGAGGGCTATGTAGCCCGCGATATGTAGTATGGATGCAGGGGTAAGGCAGTGTAACTGGAGGCCGTAGAACTCCAGGAGCCCCCGGAGAAACGGATGAATTGGAAATCTGAGTCCTCTTATCAAATAAGGGACAAGGCATACCGCTCTCCTTTGGAGGGATTGGGAAAGCTCTCCGCTTGCTCTCCGCCATTGTAGGTGGCGAGCCCGGCTCGAACCGGGACCATATACGCTGGGGGAGAAATCCCTGGGTCTGAAGATTCACTAGTTGGCTGTGCGGGACGGAACACCTCTCCCAATCTCGGGGCTTAGGGCTGGAGGAACAAGAGGAGGAGCTCCGTCGACCGGCCATGATGGAATGGATTGCTTCTAGGTGCACTCTGATGAATGCTCGCTAAGGGAGGAGGTTGTGGTTTGGATCTGAATCCTCGTCTCTTTAATAGGCAGCTCATTTGCATAGCTAGGGGGGTAAGTGTAAAAACACCCTGGCTCTTCACATTCGCTTGACACGTGGAAGGTGGCCATTATTGGGCGTGGAAGCCAAGGAGCGCAGCAGTTACAAGAAGTCGGACACTATTTAACAGGTATTCAGAATTTGGAGAAGAACCCGCCTTGCAATGCCGAAGACAATCTACATGCCGGACTCATCGTCATTGAAGCCTGGTTCGGGGGCTACTGAGGGAGTCCTGGATTAGGGGGTGTCCGGACAGCCGGACTATAACCTTTGGCCGGACTGTTGGACTATGAAGATACAAGATTAAAGACTTCGTCTCGTGTCCGGATGGGACTTTCCTTGGCGTGGAAGGCAAGCTTGGCAATACGGATATGTATATCTCCTCCCATTGTAACCGACTCTGTGTAACCCTAGCCCCCTCCGGTGTCTATATAAACCGGAGGGTTTAGTCCGTAGGACAAGAACAATCATACCATAGACTAGCTTCTAGGGTTTAGCCTCTCTGATCTCGTGGTAGATCTACTCTTGTACTACCCATATCATCAATATTAATCAAGCAGGAGTAGGGTTTTACCTCCATCGAGAGGGCCCAAACCTGGGTAAAAACATCGTGTCCCTTGTCTCCTATTACCATCCGCCTTGACACACAGTTCGGGACCCCCTACCCGAGATCCGCTGGTTTTGACACCGACACTTGGGTATTTATCCGCCATATCAGCATTAATATGTATTTCCTCCGTTTCATGCTCCTTAGTGTCACCTGCAGTGACCTGACCTCAAACGGTCAAGCCTCTGTGTATCTGTGCCATCCCTGGATCAGTAGGCTAGCACACACACAATACATCAATGTATATATCAAAGTGCAA
Organism: Triticum aestivum; assembly: GCF_018294505.1. Classification (NCBI taxonomy): domain Eukaryota; kingdom Viridiplantae; phylum Streptophyta; class Magnoliopsida; order Poales; family Poaceae; genus Triticum; species Triticum aestivum. Next base: position 220,277,026 of record NC_057797.1, read on the forward strand.
TCACATGTATAAATAACGTAAAACTGATATATACCTGGTGAGTCTCAGCGGAAACAAACAAACGGGTGTGGAGTCCCATCAACGCCATCGACAGATTGAGTGTAGACCGTAACCCTATACCATATCACTTACTCGTCATAGAAAATACTGCAACATGATACGTTGCAGCCTGTAGGTCAGTGCATTGAATGTACCGACAAGATCACAATAAGGGAAAACAGATGATAAACTATTCTATATGCAATATGGCTTTGTGGCTCTGTGTCTGAGGTTTTTGCGTAAAAGCTGATTTTATTTTGCCTACAACAACGGAATATCAGGAACCTGTATTATAGAGTTTTCTATCATGACATGGTTCCGCCAACCGATGTCTCATAGCCCATATCATCATAAATACCCACAATTAAGTTATCAGTCTGGTGTTGAGAGTTCCGAGATAGACCCAAGTCCAGAGGCTCAATTTGTCCGTAACCAGGGACACGGCTAATCGATTGGGTTTTAACCCTCTGCAGAGGTTTGTAAACTTTACCTGCAAGATTCGATCCCACTTTTTACGTTCTTGCACTTCAGGGTTTTTGAGAACAAGATGATCGAAACATGGTCTTCCGAAGAGTTCCCCTGACCACTGTCCGGTGCTCATCTAATGTTACCGTAGTTCTACATCTGCTAGCACCGTCCCATCCAGAGTCACAACTAAGGTCAACCAAGATAGAGCCCATAATGACTTGCGGTTGCACATGTAAGCTTCCGGGCATGAAGTATTCTTCCGCCTCTTTGAGTTTGGGTGAAGCTTTCCACAAGATGTCATGACGCTTCTCCATGCATCCCGGCCATCCACTGGTTGCTCCAGGGTGCCCATCAAATCCGTTCTTCACCCAGTAGTGTGTATTGAATTCTTGTCTCGAGTCTTGGAGTCTTGAGGTCCTGAAGATGTAGTCCTTCCAGATGCCATCATGAAGTTGTCGTCGTTGACGTAGAGTCCTCCATTCTCACACCACTCCCGAGCACTCATACCAACCCCGTCTACTATAGTGTAGCATTAGAATAGATAACGTCCCGGGCTTCGTAACAGGGTGATGGGTTCCTACCTCATGCATTCTACTCAACTACAAGAAGTCAATATCACTACTAGAGGGATTATGAATGGTGTTACTAAATGCAATAAAACATAGGTATGAATAACATGGTCAAAGTGAACTTTCCTGGTGTAGGATCGGAAGTATGTCTAGGGGGGGGGGTGATTAGACTACTTGACCAAATAAAAATCTAGCCTTTTCCCAATTTTAAGTCTTGGCAGATTTTAGCAAGATAATACAAGTCAAGCAATCAACCTACACATGCAAGTCTAAGAGTATAGTATCAGAACATAAATCATTGCATATGAAGGTAAAGGGGAGGAGTTTAGAGGGAGCAAACGCAATGTAGACACGAAGATTTTTGGCGTGATTCCGATAGGTGGTTCTATCATACATCCACGTTGATGGAGACTTCAACCCACGAAGGGTAATGGTTGTGCGAGTCCACAGAGGGCTCCACTCACGAAGGGTCCATGAAGAAGCAACCTTGTCTATCCCACCATGGGCATCGCCCACGAAGGACTTGCCTCACTGGGGTAGATCTTCACGAAGTAGGCGATCTCCTTGCCCATACAAACTCCTTGGTTCAATTGCACAATCTTGTCTGAGGCTCCCAAGTGACACCTAACCAATCTAGGAGACACCACTCTCCAAAAGGTAATAGATGGTGTGTTGATGATGAACTCCTTGCTCTTGTGCTTCAAATGATAGTCTCCCCAACACTCAACTCTCTCTCAATGATTTAGATTTGGTGGAAAGATGATTTGAGTGGAAAGCAACTTGGGCAAGGCTAGAGATCAAGATTCTTGTGGTTGGATTGGAATACCTTGGTCTCAACACATAAGTAGGTGGTTCTCTCTCAGAAAATGAATGGTGGAAGTGTAGGCATGTTCTGATGGCTCTCTCCTCGAATGAAGAGTGGGTGGAGGGGTATATATAGCCTCCACACAAAATCTAACTGTTACACACAATTTACCAAACTCGGTGGGACCGAATACTCAAACTCGATCACACCGATTTAGTTCAAAATGTGAACGTTAGGATTTTCGGTGGGACCGACATGTCAACTTGGTGGGACTGATTTCATTAGGGTTAGGGCATAATGTAATCTCAATGGGACCGATTTCTGTAATAGGCAAACAGAGAGTTGGTCAGGCAAACTCGATGAGATCGATCGCTCATTTCGATGAGACCGAAACATTACGAAAAGGAAACAAAGAGTTTGCATTGCAAACTCGGTGGGACCGATCGCTCATCTCGGTTAGACCGAAACTTTGCGAAGGGAAACAGAGAGTTTGCAATCCCATATCGTTGAGACCGAGATCCCTATCGATGAGACCAAACTGATTAGGGTTTCTGGCTATGGCTATGTCAAATGAACTCGGTGGCGCCAGATAGATCAAATCGGTGGGGCCGAGTTTGACTTTTGTTTTTGGACATATGTGGATATGAGAAAGTGGTTGAGGGTTTTTGGAGCATATCAGTAAGCATTTTGAGCAAGCAAGCCATTAAACAACACCTCATCCCCTTTTAATAGTATTGGCTTTTCCTATGGAGTCAATGTGATCTTGGATCACTAAAATGAAAATGTAGAGTCTTGAGCTTGACCCAATATGTGTCCTTAGCATTTTTAGGGGTCCACAATCCTATTCCATGTCATGCCAATCATTGAACTTTCTGAAATGATCATCTTGAAAGAGTATTAGTTCAATGAGCTATATGTTGTTAGGAATTACCAAAACCACCCAGGGATAGTTGCACTTTGAGTATCCCCCTTTTTGGTAATTGACGACAACATATAGATCAAAGCTTCGACAAATAATAATAAGATTGAAATACATCATCGCTTTGAGAAGTATGTGATAAGCAAGAGTTCCCCTTAAATTTGTGCATTATTTAAAATTTTCTTTTGAATGCAAATGCACAATCAATTAGGGTCATGGGTTACTCTTCCATGTCACATACATCTTGGTGGAGCGCTCAAAATGATAGAGAGTAAAAATATGCACTCATCACCAAGACAAAGTGAATGATCATATAAGAGAGATAAATAATAACATCATTCCAGCACAAGCATTAAAGCAGGATATGATCAAACACATGATCATACAAGTATCTCACACACATAAACATAGAGTATCAAGCAAGCACACAAAGAAGTATCAACCAAATAGCAAAGAAGGCAAAAAGAAGCAAATCTCTCTCTCTCTCTCTCTCTCTCTCTCTCTCTCTCTCTCGAAGCCTATGATCTATACACTTTCTCCCCCTTTGGCAACAAGTTACCAAAAAGCTTGAAAATGCATAGTGTTATGCGTCTCTCTAGGCTTGATCTTCGGGAGGAGGCGTTGAGAGGACTCCAAGGATGAACGCATCTGTTGCAGTTGTTGGAGCTGGTGGAGTGGCAATTGGAGGTGGCACCGATGCTGTGGCTGAAGGTGCTGATGTAGTTGCTCTTGTGTCAGCCATGGGCACTGCAGCAGATCTCTGCCCTCTTGGCGCTCTCTAAAAGGCATCTGTGGTAGCCTGCCCTTTCCTGTCCTTAGCTTCTTCCTAGAGCTGCTCAACTGTTGTCTGCATCTCTGTCATGTTCATATCAAGATCATAAAATTTAGTCTCAATGATCCTTTCCAGGCTCTCTTGGTTCTGAGTCAGGGTGGACAAGCCCTTCTCAATCCTCAAGGTTACTTGAATCAGATATCCAAGTTGATCTTGCTTAGTTTTGAGAAACTCTTGAGATGCTTCTTTAGCACTTGGCATCTTTGCAGCTTCCTCAGCCTTTGCTTTCTCTCTCTTTTCTTGAGCCTCTGCAGATGTGGGATCTTACGCATTCATGACAACCGTGTTTTCCTCAAAGTCCAGCCTCAAGGGAAGATGTTTCTTGTCCAGTTGATATGTGCATGTGCCCATGTTGGAGTTTATGAGCACCTGGATGTGTGGAGCATACCCACATGACCTCTTTTGATCTGGAGCTGTTCTCTTGATTGTCTCAACAATCAGACTCATCACTTTGAATTTTGGGGGCACATCAAACAAATGCAGCAAGTTAATGGAATTGCCTGTGATCATTCTATGATCTCCTGACTTGGGCAATAATGTATGCCTCAAGATAGTATTGATGGTGGTCAGGCCAGACAGTAGATAGTACACAGAGCCCATCTTGTGAGTTCCAAGGCTTTATCAGGAATCTCCTTATACATATTAGCCATGTAGTTGTGATCCTTCTTCTTCTTGGCATATACCTCCATGTCATCCTCATGCTCTTCAAGGGCATTGATCAATTTGGCCCACTCAGCAACTGTTGATTGGTACCTAGTACCTTCAGACATCCAAACAATTTTGCCATCAGGATAAAAATGTGTTGTGGAGTAGAATTGCATGATGAGTTCATCATTCCACTTGGTCAGCTTCTGACCCACAAACTTGTCCACTCCACATAGCCTGAAGCTATCATGCACTCCTGGAAAGTGGTCTTCATTGTTGTCAATATATTTCCAATCTGCCCACTTCATATCACAAACAATTGACTTCTTATCAAGCAAAACAGTTTCATAGAAATCTTGCTGCCCCTTGGTGTGGAACCTGTAATCCACAATAGTCCTTCTCCTCACAGCATATGGATCAGATTGTCTCCATAGTCTGAGACCTGCATCCTTTATGATCTTCATGTTTTCTTCCACTGGATGGCTATCATCATGGTCAGGTATCTTTGGCTTGAGCTTCCTAAGTACTTGGGCTTCAGAGTCATCTTCAACTTCAGTTTTAGGCACTTGGGCCTTGTTCTTCTCAGCAGCTGGTATATTCCTTGTGCTCCTCTTTGGTGCAGTCTTCGGAGCCGGAGCAGAAGCTTTGGGGGTTGTCTTGGGCTTAGAAGGGGCAGCCCCAGACTTGATGGCATCCCCCATCAGCTTTTGAGACTTGGGTGTTGGTGCAGCATCCTCTTCCTCTTCTTCTTCTTCCTTAGCTGGATCTGCCTTCATAGAGGATCTCCCAATGACTTTGGCCATACTCTTCTTGACCCTTTCTTTCCCCTTCTTGCCTTCACCAGCCTCTTTTGGTTCAAGAGTGAACTCAATAGTTTCCTGAGTTGAGGTTCTAGCCTTAGACATGGGCACTCTCTTGGCAGGTGCCTTCTTGTTCAGTCCTGGCTTAGTTGCAGCAGCAACAACATATTCCTTTTCAGCACCTTCTTCTTGGAGCTGACCTCTTCCTCAGCAGCAACATAATCCTCATCTTCTGAGTTAGAATTTCTCTTCCTCCTTGTCCTTGTAGCTGCTTTGGGCAAGTTGCTTGGGATGCTCCTGCTACCCTCATCATAGCTGCTAGAGGGACTAGTGCCATCACTCAGGTTCACCTGCTCTTCTGACTTATTCTGGCTATCACTCTGATCAGAAATTCTGCCTAAGCAAACTGACAGCTGACCCTGTGAATAGTTATAGATGAGATAGAGTGGATGAGCATCACAAAGTGCAGAGATTTTGCAAAACAAATGAGTCAAAAACTTAGTTTTAGTTTTCCATGGAAAGAATTTCAGAGCTACCGATTTGTCAAACTTGGTGACACCGAAGCAACTTTTGGAGCCTAAACTAGTGAAATCGGTCAGATTGAGACACAGTTCTGTGACTCCGAGATTGCTACGGTTTCACAAAGAGTTGAACTCGGTCACACCGATTTGCAAGTTTCGGCCAGACCAAAAAGTGCAGGTGCAATGGCCTAAGACAAATCGGTGAGACCGATTTCCACAACTTGGTCGGTCTGAGATGAGTTCGGCGGAAACTTAACCCTAAATTTTTGAATCGAATCTAATCTAAAGGATGTTTTTGCTGGACAGGATGGTTTCATATGTGGTAAGAAACATGGCATTTGCTTTGTGCTAAGAATCGGAGTAAGGAACAACACAAAGATTCGAACTCATACCCTAGTTTGGTGATGAGCTCGCTACGGCTGGAACGGTGGTGTTGAAATCCGTTGACGGCGACGAAGACCAACGTTGGGAGGTCGCTGGGAATGAGAGGATGATCCGGAGACCCGAGTCGGCAGAGCAGGACACGCACGGGCCGAGAGGTTTTGGAGGAATTTCCAAAATTTGACCCGTCGGTATTTATATCCTGACCCTGTCGGTGTGACCGAGTGGAACAACTCGGTGGCACCGAGATGCAGAATCGCAAGTGGTTACTGCAACTTGGTGTGACCAAAAAGTTCTAATCGGTTGCACCGAGATTGAAAACCTAGATCAACTCAGTGAACTCGGTCATAACGAAAAGGATGAATCGGTCAGACCGAAATGCATAGAGAGGTTTTGGAAGTTTAAGTCTATGACAAATCGGCGACTCCGAGTGCTCCTCACGCAGAGGGTTCGAATCTGACTTGATCAAACTTTCTGATCTAGCATGAATAGAGTTTGAGATGAGAAAAGCATAGATAGCTAGAAGGAGTTCCTAGGCGTTCTTGTCCATCCATTTGGCAAAAGAAGAGCCAAACAATCAAAGCGATAAATGGATGTCCTCGAATGAGTAAAATATGCAACCAACATGCTCACACAATAAAATGGCAAATGAAACATGGGGCAAATCATGCACAAACACTCTAGCTTCTATCAAGCAATTGGCGATGACTAGGTCCTCTATATATGAGTATATTGACTTAGGAGTCAAATGAGAACACTTGATCATAGGCCATACTCATCATTTAAGCACAAGTGGGTTACCACTTTTACATAAAGCATTATTGTGTTCACACCATTAGAGTTGCTTTAGCTCAATTCTTAGAGTAAAGCTCCCCTTAGATGTGATATCCCCCCTAAGAGGGATGAACTAACCTTGGGTTTGTCGATGGTGACTTCATGTAGATGTTGAAGATGTGGATTCTCAATGTTGATGTAGATCATTCGGAGCAATCCATTAGAGTGAGTTGCACTTTCAATACCTACATGGGTTAGTCCCACAAGGAACAAACAAGGATATCCATAGACATAGAGTGAAGTTCACACAAGATGATGTCCATGAAAGCATTAGGTTACCTTGCCCCTTGTCTTACCAACAAGAGGGTTTATGACTCCTTGAACTAGTGCAAGATGTGGAAGTTGCTTGCACTTGTTCTCGCCAAAATGATATGAGTGAATTATGTTGGCGAAGTCACCCTCAAGAACTCTCTAGTTCTTCTTCTTCGGGATCCACATCAACTTGATGGGAATCCTTGGAGTTGTAGTCGTACTTGATGAAGTAGAACTTGATGTAGTCTTGGGAACCCACTTGACCAAGGCCTTGGGAGCTTCTTCAAATGCATCAATCTCCTCTTGAAGCTTGTCCTTGCCTTTTTCTTGTGGTCCTGTGGTGGGAGATCATCTTGAGCCTGTGTCCCCTTGAAGGAAGTAGGATCATACTTCTTTTGTTGAGGAACAAACTTCGTCTTGGGGTATTGATCTTCTTCCCACTCGACTCCATTGCCTTCCTTGCTTGCGTACAATTTCCTCAAATTGCTTACTTCTGGCAATGCTCTTGTAAACACCTTTCTCTATAATTCCCTTCAATAAGCTATTTTATTGCTCAAGTGTAACTTGGCTAAGATAATCATTAGTGGAATCAAGATAACTACTAGAAGCAACAATATTGGATTTAACAAGATTATTGTTACTATTAGAAGAAGAATCTTTCTTACTCTTGTTGCTAGATTTTACTTGTGGCATGTAAGTAGACAAGAGTAAACGCTTGGCAATGTAAGAAGAACTTTTCTTGCGAAGATAATCATTGATTGCTTTTAAGAACCCATGCTCTTGCTCAAGGTTGAGTTTTTCAAAGCGTAGCTTCTCATGAGTCTTTAAAAGCTCTCAATGATCTTCCAAGGTAGTTTCATGAGCTAATTTAAGAGTGTTTAGTTATTTAGTTAGACGCTCAATCTCTTTCTTATCATCGTCATTCGTTTTATCTTGATTAGCATGATTAATAGCAATTTCATTATAGTTTTCATCACTAGAGTTGTCTACAAGTAAATCATCATCACCTAGCAAATCATCTTCATCACTATTGAAATCAACATACTCGGGGTGTGATACCTTTGGATCTTTAGCCATGAAGCATCTTCCAATTCCTTCATTTGGTGAGTCAAATATGTCATAGGAGTTGGTTGACACAAGTGCTAGACCGGCAACACCTTCATCTTGAGTATATCCGGAGTCGGAGTGATAACTTCTCTCGGAGTGATGGTCGGAGTCGGAGCCGGATAGCCTTTCACCAACGTGAGCTTGATGTCTTTGTTTTGTGTACCTCCTTGATGACTTGTCCTTCCTTTCTGAATCCTTGCTTCTGCGAGAGGTTCTTCGTTCATAACGATCATCTCTACTCCTTCTCTCTCTTGGAGGTGATTCTTCTCTTTTACTTCTCCTTTTGGGTGAATCTTATCTTCTTTTGTAGGGAGCCGTACACTCATTTGAGTAGTGTCCGGGTCTTCCACAATTGTAGCAATTACGCTCATGACTAGAAGATATTTTGTCATTGCAGGACCTTGACTTGGAACTTCTTTCTTTGCATCTACTCTTGTAGAACTTGTTGAAGTTCTTCACCATTAGGCTCAATTCCTCATTGAAGGTTTGTTTCTCACTTGATGATGTAGGAGCATCACATGAGGCTTTGTAAGCACCACTTGACTTGTTGTGAAGCTCTTCTTTTATCTTTGAGTGACATCTCATGAGCAACAATTCTACCAATGACTTCGGTTGGCTTGAGATCTTTGTAATTGGGCATCATTTGGATCAGTGTGCACACGGTATCATATTTTCCATCCAAGGCTCTTAGGATCTTCTTGATGATGAATCTGTCAGTCATCTCTTCACTTCCTAAGCCGACAATCTCATTTGTGATGAGAGCAAGCCTAGAGTACATTTCAGCGACACCTTCACCATCCTTCATTTTGAACTTGTCAAGCTGACTTTGAACCACATCTAATTTGGATTCCTTGACGGAGTCGGTACCTTCGTGCATATCAATCAAAGTATCCCAAATTTCCTTTGCATTGTCAAGACGGTTGATTTTGTTGAATTCTCCGGGGCACAATCCGTTGAAGAGGATATCACAAGCTTGAGCATTGTATTGCGACATCTTCAACTCTTCCGTGGTAGCTTCACGGTTTGGTTCTCTCCCATCAAAGAATTCACCTTGCAAGCCAATACACACAATAGCCCAAACGACGGGGTTATGTCCAAGAATATGCATTTTCATCTTATGCTTCCAACTAGCAAAATTAGTACCATCAAAGTAAGGACCTCTACGGTGGTAATTTCCCTCGCTAGACGCCATACTCTCCTAGGTTGTGAAACCAAGGCTATGATCACCAAAGCTATGGAAATCAAGGCAAATGGAGACCAAAGCTCCGATACCACTTGTAGGATCGAAAGTATGTCTAGAGGGGGGGAGGGGTGATTAGACTAGTTGACCAAATAAAAATCTAGCCTTTTCCCAATTTTAAGTTTTGACATATTTTAGCAAGATAACACAAGTCAAGCAATCAACCTACACATGCAAGTCTAAGAGAATAGCAGCGGAATGTAAATCATTGCATATGAAGGTAAAGGGGAGGAGTTTAGAGGGAGCAAACACAATGTAGACACGGAGAGTAACGGTTGCGTGAGTCCACGGAGGGCTCCACCCATGAAGGGTCCATGAAGAAGCAACCTTGTCTATCCCACCGTGGCCATCGCCCACGAAGGACTTGCCTCACTAGGGTAGATCTTCACAAAGTAGGCGATCTCCTTGCCTGTACAAACTCCTTGGTTCAACTCCACAATCTTGATGAAGGCTCCCAAGTGACACCTAACCAATCTAGGAGACACCACTCTCCAAAAGGTAATAGATGGTGTGTTGATGATGAACTCCTTGCTCTCATGCTTCAAATGATAGTCTCCCCAACACTCAACTCTCTCTCACTGATTTGGATATGGTGGGAAGATGATTTGAGTGGAAAGCAACTTGGGGAAGGCTAGAGATCAAGATTCTTATGGTTGGATTGGAATATCATGGTCTCAACACATGAGTAGGTGGCTGTCTCTCAAAAAATGAATGGTGGAAGTGTAGGCATGTTCTGATGGCTCTCTCCCCGAATGAAGAGTGGGTGGAGGGGTATATATAGCCTCCACACAAAATCTAACCGTTACACACAATTTACCAAACTCGATGGGACCGAATACTCAAACTCGGACACATGATTTAGTTCAAAATGTGAACGTTAGGATTTTCGGTGGGACCGACATGTCAACTGGGTACATAACGTAATCTCGGTGACACCGATCACATAAACTCGGTGGGACCGATTTCTGTAATAGGAAAATAGAGAGTTGGCCAGGCAAACTCAGTGGGACCGATCGCTCATTTCGGTGAGACCGAAACATTATGAAAAGGAAACAGAGAGTTTGCATTGTGAACTCGGTGGGACTGATCGCTCATATCGGTAGGACCAAAACGTTACGAAGGGAAATAGAGAGTTTGCAATCCCATCTCGATGAGACCGAGATCCCTATCGGTGAGACCGAACTGATTAGGGTTTCTGGGTACGGCTATGTCAAATGAACTTGGTGGCGCCGGATAGATCAAATCAGTGGGGCCGAGTTTGACTTTTGGTTTGGAACATATGTGGATATGAGAAAGTGGTTGAGGGTTTTTGGAGCATATCAGTAAGCATTTTGAGCAAGCAAGCCATTAAACAACACCTCATTCCCTTTTAATAGTATTGGCTTTTCCTACAGACTCAATGTGATCTTGGATCACTAAAATGAAAATGTAGAGTCTTGAGCTTGAGCCAATATGTGTCCTTAGCATTTTGAGGGGTCCACAATCCTAGTCCAAGCCATGCCAATCATTGAACTTTTTGAAATGATCATCTTGAAAGAGTATTAGTTCAATGAGCTATATGTTGTTAGGAATTACCAAAACTACCCAGGGATAGTTGCACTTTCACCTAGTAAGTTGATGAAGATAATAACGCTCTCAGAAATTACTTGGTAGAACTATTCGTCACTCCGTTGAAAATCTATATTAAACAGACATAACACTTATATAAGCAAGCATTCTAGAAAGCAATTCTAACAATCATTAAAGAAATCAAAATGAAATTCATCAAAATCAACAAAGGAAAATCAATAATAAAAACCAAAATAAAAGTCCAAAAAGAAGTTCAAAGAAAACTATAAAGAAACACGAAAGAAAACTCTATGACTTCACAACTACGAAATAGCTTTTTCCTTAAATAAAAATTTAACAGAAAATGAAATACTAAACTAATAAATTAACAGAAAACAAAATGTAAAATAACTAATTTAACAGAAAGTATTTTTTTATAAACTTTTAGTAGCAAATAAAAAGATTTTATAAAACTCTAACTAAGACCTATACAAGTTTTCATAACAAACTAGAGAAAATATATTTTTAAAATAAGAATACAATTGTCTACTGTTTTATAACAGAAACAAAACAAAAGTTTATCAAAAGTGACAAAACAAATAAATTAAAAACAATTAAAACTATAAAGAAAAGACTAAAACAAAACTAGAACTAAAACAATACTGTTTTTCCTAAAACCCTAAATTAAAATAAACGAAAAATAAATCACTATATGCTACTGGATAGACAAAACAATAACAAAACAATAGCAAAAAGAATTAATCACAAATATTTTATAAAACTCAAGATATGGCCAAATTAGTGATTTGAACAAATTTCATCAAATTCAAATTAAAAGTAATCAAATTTGAAATCCAAGTGCACAAACATCAATTTTTTTTGAATCTAATGCGAAAAGAATCATTCAATTTGGATCTAAAAGATAAAATATATTAAAATTTTAAAAACAGAACTATTCTGTTTTTGAAACAGAAACGAAAATTAAAATAAAAAATCTAAACGGGCAAGTGCATGTGTCAGGCTGCTACTGGGCTAATCGGTGGGCGATCCAACGCTAAACCGTGCTCGGCTGATCTTTAACAAAAATGTGTACGGGCTAAAAAACGATCTGGCCGGTCTAGTCTAAACCGTAAATAAACCGATAAACTAAAAAAAATAACCATCCAGATTCGATCTAATCTAGAGCGTATATTACAGATCGGACGACCAAGGGGTGTATGCTGCGGGGCTAAACAAATGAATGCCCGCAAAATAAAAGATAATGATTCGAAGAAAAAAAACAAATCTTAGATCTAATCGGGACAGTTGCTAGAAGATCTGACGGACGGGAGATGGTGACGACATCTTAAAGTGATGCTGTCACCGGCGGGGAAGAAGACAGCAGTGGAGCGGCGTCGGACGCAAAGAGGCGGCGGCTCCAGTGCTCTTCGGCGTCGGGAAAAGGCTCGGGGAGGCTGGACGCAGGGTGGCGCGTCCAATGATGGAGGCCACGTCGGTCGAGGACGACGGTGGCGACGACAGCGGGCGGCTGGAGTAGGGGCAGCGTCGGCGAACTTCGGGAGATCTTGGGGAGCTCGGTCCCGTGCGACTTTGTGATAGAAAAAGGGTTAGGGAGATGCAGAGGTTCGAGGGAGGAAGAAAAAGAGGGCCAGGGTGCTAAGGAACCTTTGGCGGTGTAGAAATCGAGCGACGACAGTAGCTTCTGCCGATGGAACTTTGGCGAGATCGAGGCAGAGTTCTTGGACATGGGAGATCGAGTTTTTTTAGAAAATCAGATGAGAAGGATTGGGGCGTTATTTATAGGGGGTCTTGATTAAGAAAGGGGCTGCGGGCGAGGCGATCTTCGTGAGAAAATCGGTCGGTGAGGCATGCGAGCTGCGGCCTCTGTCCATGACGTGGGTGTCGGTGTCAAAACTGGCGGATGTTGGGTAGGGGGTCCTGAACTGTGTGTCTAAGGTTGATGGTAACAGGAGACAGGGGACACGAAGTTGTACCTAGGTTCGGGCCCTCTTGATGGAGGTAATACCCTACGTCCTGCTTGATTGATATTGATGAATATGAGTATTACAAGAGTTGATCTACCACGAGATCGTAATGGCTAAACCCTAGAAGTCTAGCTTGTATGACTAAGGTATTGAGTATATCCTTTCCAGACTACACCCTCTGGTTTATATAGACACCGGGGGGATCTAGGGTTACATAGAGTCAGTTACATAAGAGGGAATCTTCATAGTTGTTCGCCAAGATTGCCTTCCACGTCAAGGAGAGTCTCATCCGGACATGGGTACAACCTTCGGTCTTCATATCTCACAGCCCATCAGTCCGGCCCATAGATGAAAGGCCGGACGCCCGAGGACCCCTTAGTCCATGACTCCCTCAGTAGCCCCTGAACCTGGCTTCAATGACATGGTATCCGGCGCGTAGTGCTGTCTTCGGCATTGCAAGGCGGGTTCCTCCTTCGGAACTCCCGGGTAGTCTCCAGATGAATTGATCATGTCCGGAGCTGTAACACACACCTCACACAACCGCAGAGAGAATATAATAACACACAAGTCCAATCTGCTGACAACTTTAGTAATGCGACGCGACGCCTGTCCGGTCATAATTTCGAACCATTTTTCGCCCCACATTTCGAGACGCAATAGTCATTGGCACGTCTTGTCAGAGCAGAGATCGTGTCCCCTTATTTCGGGATTCTCATCAATATAGGCGTGGGCAACCCAACCGCGCCGTTTACACAGCCCTTGGGAGTAGGTGAATTTTAAGGTGAATGGGGGGGGGGGGCGTTCGATATTCACCGCCCTTATAAGGAGATAAGATTCCCCTTTCTTCTCCCACGCTTTCTTCCTGCCTCTTCGTTCTTGAGCTCCAATGCCCAAGCTCGCATTTCCCTGTCTCGAGAAAGCACTCAACCATGTCCGGATCTGGAGGTCAAGGCAAATGGATGGCCTCCTCAGTTAAGGAGGAGGACATCGTCGAGCTTCGGGCGGCCGGGTACCTGGCGAAGGAAATCGCCCACCGTCTTCCTGCCCGGGGACAAATCATCCCCACTTCGGAGCGCAACGAGAGGGTAGTGTTCATCCCTCATTTCCTTCGCGGGCTAGGGTTTCCACTCCACCCGTTCGTCCGCGGGATAATGTTCTACTACGGGATAGACTTCCATGATGTATCCCCGAACTCCTTCCTCAATATCTCGGCGTTCATCATCGTGTGCAAGGCCTTCCTCCACATCCACCCCACATTGGGCTGTGGCTCAAAACCTTCAACGTGAAGCCCAATGTGGTGGACGGACAACGCGCAGAGTGCGGGGGCGCCATGGTGAGCAAGCTTACCAAAGTCTCCTGGCCAAAAGGCACATTCATGGAACCTGTCAAGGAATGGCAGAAGCCATGGTTCTACATCACCGAACCCCACGATGCCACCTAGGTCGCGGCTGCCGAATTCAATTCCGGCGCCGCCGTGCAGCTCACCTCCTGGGTTGAGAAGAGCCCAAACTTGTTGGTGTTCTGGGAACGGGGTCCCCAGACTTGCCTGCCTGCGGCCTGCGGCATGGCTCAAAGGGGGGCCTAGTGCGGCCCATCTTCATCAACATAGACCAAAGACCCTCGCAAGGCGCCAAGCCTCGCGGGGAAGACGACACGGAGCTTCCTCAGGCACGGCCTCATCAGGCTAGCTCACGAGGAGGCGGAGAGATCAAGGCGGGGTACCTCACGAGGTGCCCATGATGCAAGCCATGACGACCAAGGGCGCCAGGCGGGCGCCAGCCCGCGCAGTGTCCTCCTTTCCTCTTTGGTGCAAAGGGAGCAAGCGCATGCGAGAGCATCAAGCAAAGGCACCCGTTTCGGTGCAACGAGACCAAGACCAGCCCAACGGCACGGAGGAAGTCATTGTGGAGCCCAAGCCAGCGTCACCACCAGAGCCTTTGGCAGGCGAGGACCAACTTTAGTCAGGATAAGTGTACCAGATGTTCCCCTTCAAAATGGCCAATTGTTGGCGCCCTTCCTGCTCAATATTTGGGAAGAGGCCCAGGGCCTTTGCCTATAAATAGGACTAGCCACCCCCAGGGTAGAGAGGATCGGCCAATCCAGAAACAAGCTAAGATCGGATCATATCAGATCAGAGAGAGAGGGAAGGGTGACCGAACACCTCCTAGCAGTTCATCGCCCCAGCCAAGAACAGACCCTCGCGAGGCCGTGCCTCCTTGTATTGCTCATCATCATCAGCCCAAGAGGCAATCCACAACGCCACAAACTAGAGTAGGGTATTACACCACAATGGTGGCCCGAACTAGTATAAACCCTGTGTCTCTTGTGCTGTTCTTTCCATAGCTTAGATCTTAGCGTGGTGGTGGGGTGCAGGTAGGTAGAAGGCGAAATCTCCGTGCGCACCCCAGTGTTCGAACCTCAAGGGTCTGCCGGAACCTGAAACCCGACATTTGGCGCGCCAGGTAGGGGTGCGTCGGGATTCGTCTTCCACCGCCCCGTTCTCCTCCGACCATCACGTCCATGTCTGACGCTCGTCGGGCCCGCGCCGAGCCGCTCTCGCTTCCCGCGTCGCCCAGACGGCTCCTGTCGGTGGGCGTCCTCGCCGTTCCCCGTCACCTGCCGTCAACGCCGCCACCGGCCCGGCGGGAAACGAGCAGCAAGCATCGTCTCAGCATCCTTCCGTGCGGCAAGACGGCCGCACCGCTACTCCCTCGCCCACCCCAGCTGGTTCTTTGTCCCGCGCACTCCGCGCACCCATGGAGGCTCGAGCTGCGCTCATCGCGGCAAACGAGCTCCTGCGCTACCGTCCCGTCGGCGACGTCTACGAAGAATGGCTCGACCGCGTCGCCGAGCTTGTCCGCGCCGCAGGGGGCTCTCCTGCGCCGTTCGTTCCGCTGCACCGCACCCCGCCCTCCGCGGGCGACGAAGCTCCAGGGGCGCCCCAGCCGCCTCCTCCTCAAGAAGGCACCCAGGCTCCAAGGCGCGTGGCCCCTGGGCGGAACCCGCTCCGTCAGGTGCTAGCGCGGCAAGAGCAGAGCTGCCAAGAAGTCCCTCGCCCGCAAGAACATGCCCGGGCGCTCCCTGCTCCAGCACGTCGCAGCCATGCTCCTGCTCCCGCACGTCAAGACCCCGCGCTGCTCCCAGCTGCAGCGCATGGGGACCTGCAAGACCAATCTCTCCGTCACCCAAGGCCTCCTGTGGCCACAGCATGCTGCCCTGCCTTCACCACCGAGCTACGCAGCGTCGCGTGGCCCGGCAAGTTCAGGCCAGACCTGCCTCCTCGTTACGACGACACGACCGACCCTGCGGAGTTCCTCCAGCTCTATGAGCCGGGCATTGAAGCTGCCAACGGAGACGAGAAGGTCATGGCGAACTGGTTTCCCATGGCGCTCAAGGACGGGGCCCGCACCTGGCTCCTGAACCTAGCTCCAGGCACGATCTCCTCCTGGGACGAGATGCGCACCCGCTTCATCGCCAACTTCCAAAGTACTCGCGACCGGCCACCCGCCGTGAGCGACATGCACCGCATCAAGCAACAACCCAGAGAGACCCTGCAGAAGTACATCCAGTGCTTCAACAACACACGCCTCAAGATTCCCAAGGTGACCGAGGAGGCCATCATCTCAGCCTTCTCCGACGGCGTGCGCGACGTCAAGATGAAGGAGGAGCTGGCGATGCATGAAGACCTGTGCACTTCCTTGGAGCTATTCAACTTGGCGACCAAGTGTGCCAGGGCTGAGGAAGGGCGTCTTTCCCTCCTCGAGCTGCCTGCCGCAGACCCAGAAGAGAAGAAGCCCAAGGCCAAGGATGTGAAGCGCAAGGGGGCTGCCGTGCTCGCGGCAGAACCAGACACCAAGCGAGGCAGAGATCAGCCCGAATCTTCCAAGGGCAGTCGGTACTGTGTGTACCACGACCTCCACACCCACAACACCAACGAATGTTAAGAGCTCCGAGCCGTGCGAGAAGGAAGGATCGGCCGTCGTCCCGACCGCGGTGACCGGGGCTACGGTCGAGGAGGAGGAAGGAACGCAGGACGCTGGGAAGACCGCTGCCCGCGGCAGGGGTGGCACGATCGACCTCGCGAGGATCGCTGGCAAGACCTGCCTCGCGAGGGAGACTGGAGGGATCAACCTCGCGAGGATCGCCCGCAAGGCAACGCAGGCCTCCCTCCGCTGCCGCGCGCGATCACCTGCATCCTGGGCGGGGCTCAAGCCCCAGCCTCTCAACGCATCTTCAAGCAGTTCGCCCGCGAAGTGAATGCAGTCCTCCCCAAGCTCGAAGCCACGCGCCCTCTCAGGTGGTCGGCGTGCGCCATCACGTTCAGCTCAGCGGATCAGCTCAAGTGTGCGGCCACGACCGGAGTTCTCCCGATGCTTTGTTCCCCAATCGTCAGCAACGTGCTGGTCACCAAGACCCTCATCGATGGCGGGGCAGGGCTCAATGTCCTGTCCGTGGAAACATTCCACAACCTCCAAGTGCCCTACAACCAGCTTCAGCCAACCAAGCCTTTCTCCGGAGTCACCGACGGCTCCAGGTCCCGATTGGGCAGGTCCGCCTCCCTGTCACCTTCGGGGCACGCAACAACTACCGCATCGAGCTCATCGACTTCGACGTCACTCACATTCGCCTGCCGTACAACGCCATCCTTGGGTACCCAGCGCTAGCCAAGTTCATGGCCGTAACTCACCACGGCTACAACGTCCTCAAGATGCCAGGAAGTGGCGGAGTCATCACGGTGCCCTGTGAAGAGAAGGACGCGGTGTGTTCCCTAGAACGAGCCTTTCAGGCCGCATCACTGGAAGACCCGGATCGCGGAAGCAGGAGGCTTCCCGGGGCCACCCCCAAGAAGAAGAAGACATTGTCCGGCCCGGCTCCTCAGGAGGCAGGCCCCTCAGGGCCCGCGCTTGCCCAGGGGGAACCTCCTTCCATCGCATAGGAAAGCGCGCCCGGCGCCCTCCTCAGGCAGGGGCTCGGGGGCTCTCCCCTGGAGGGCCACCGACCTGGCTAAGGTCACGAGGGAGGCGCTTGGGCACCACATGGAGGCGTGTTTTGAAGCACGTTTCCCTCAAGAAGGAGTAAGGCAAGGAGGGCCAGAC
Source organism: Triticum aestivum (assembly GCF_018294505.1). Lineage (NCBI taxonomy): Eukaryota > Viridiplantae > Streptophyta > Magnoliopsida > Poales > Poaceae > Triticum > Triticum aestivum. Next base: position 220,295,067 of record NC_057797.1, read on the forward strand.
CCTCAGGAGTTCGTCAGCAAGGCCATTCAGGAGCTACAGGAGTCAAGAGTCATGAGAGGCGGCCGCCGCCTACCAGCTATGGCTCCCCATCCAGGCGAGGATGGTGGGCGGCGCGTCTGCATCGACATACCAGGGCTAAGTCGAGTCACCTCTCTGGAGCGCCTCTGGACCTCGCGAGTGGGGCGCTGCGAAGGTCCACCCCACAGCTACGTTTGCATGCCTTACGGCTTGCCGAGCGCGGCTGCCACATACCAGCGCCTCATGAGGGGCATCATGGAGGCTCAAGAGGCCAGGCGTTCCGCAGCCCTGGCGGAGATGGAGATGGTCCGTGAGGAGCCACCAGCGCCTCCGGAGCCTCCCGAGGCCCCTGGGCCTGGGGGCTCGTTAGGATCGGTTTCCACACCCACCGAGTCTGCTACACCAACGCTGCTTCGTCCTCAATATCATCAGGTGACATGTTTCAAGTTTCATTTCCAGCTGGGAGCGCCCCCCAGGGCTGCATTATTCCCAGGTCGTGTGGGTCCGTCCCTGCGGCATGTATCCCTTTTATTTCATGTTGTTAGCTTACTTTGTTGGGGGCGCCCCTCGGGCTGCATCATCCCCAAGTTGCTCGGGCCTGACCCAGTGATGTCCGCCTTCCCAGCATCTATTTGAATGATTCCACTCCTTCGCGGCTAATGTGTTTGACCTAGTTGCCTGCTCAACTGACGCCAACTGACAGAGCTGCTCCCAGAACGGCACGGCGCTTGCGCATGGGTCCGTCCCTGCAACACCGACAAACCTGAATGGCTGAACTCTGGCCGCGGCAGCCCTGCATGGCGCCACCTCGTCAAGCCTTCAGTGCCTCATCGCCCCTAGGAAGCAACCAATGGCTGACTGTCAATTGTCATGGCAACCCCTCGTTCTTTTTATGATGGGTCTACAGGATCTCCTAAAGGAGCTACGTCAAGCGAGGCCCTTCCGGTGTCTCCTTCACTCTTATCCGCGCGAACCGCTTGCACGTTAAAGGGGGGGGGGTGCCTGAGCATCGCGACTCAGGGCTCCTACTGGCTCTCCAGCCCTCACCCTCTGGCCTTGTCCACGGCATCGCGACCTGGCATACCAGCGATGACTAAGACTCACTAGAGGGCCGGGACCCGAGGATGTAGAGCAGAAAGGGGAGCAAAGGCGAGAGGGCAGGGACACGCGAGGACCTCGCCGAGCAACCTCACGCCTACCGATGCACGGACCCGGCGACACACCAGGGAGCGGTCCCTGTTTCTCGAGATAAGTCACCACCCGGAAGCACCAGCTACCGTGGCACCATCCCCGCACCTAATGCAATCCCGTGTTAGCAACGCCGCTCTCCTTTCTCACCGAACGATGGCTGCTTGAGCGCCAAAGGGAACCTCCTGAGCATCGCGACTCAGGGGCTCTTACCGGACCCCGGGTCGCTCACCTCCTGGCCTTGACCACGACATCGCGACCTGGCATACCAGCGACGGCTGAAGCCGCCTTGGGACTGGGACCTATCGGCGCAGAGCACCAAGCCCTCGTGAGGTTCGAAAGGGAGAACTGAGCTAAGACGGAATGAGCAACTCGCACAATTCTACAACAAGGGTTATATTAACAAACAAGATCACAGGCACCTTACAAGCCCCCACGGGACGCGTCTTTGATTCCTCGCAGGGAACAGATCCTAAAAGGACACTAACTACACGCGCCCCTACAAAAGACGCCATTATCAACAGTGGGCCGTCAAGCACCGACGCCAACCCCATCCAGATCAGAGTCGGCGACGGCCTGACGAGCCCGCCCTGCTCCAGGAGCGGCGCCGGCTCGGGGGCTCGTAGCTGTCGTAGCTCGTCTCTGGGGTCGCGAAGAGCTCGCCGGAGTCGCTGGATCCTCTGACGCCTCCGCCGCCTGAGGAGCTGCCAAGGGAGCGGTCGACGGGCCTAGTCCTCGCCGTAGCAGGGTCTCGACCACCTCTCCCGGGGCAGCACTCCAGCCGGCGCCCGTTCGCATCGAAGACCTTGAAGAACATCACCGAAGCACCGTCGTACTCCAAGTGGATCGCGAAGGCGCCTCTTGTCCTGCAAACTCGGGCTATTTCGCCCCAGCCTTGAGTCATGAAGACCTCGCCCGGGGCAACGACCTCGACCTCTGCCTCGGTCGCGAGGGTGCTGCAGCCGGCGTGCTGCAGCCAAAGCTCCAGGAGTTCTCCCTGTGGGACGATGGAGGCGAAGAAGGGAGGAAGGCGAATCCAAGACTGAGGAGGCATGGCGGCGTGGAGCACGAACTCTTGGGAGGAGCCCTCGGTGTGGACCCCAGGGGGGACGACCAAGACCTTCGTGACCCGTCGGCACCGACGGCGGCGCCGCCCGTGGCGATCAGCATCGACTCCTTCAGAGCCCTCGATGTAGGCTTACAAGGGAAGCAGGAACCCCGGTGGTGGCCGCATGCACCAGGGCCTCGACGCCACCTGATGGGCCCCCTCGTCCCGGCGGCAGAGGGCGAGCCGTTTCTTTGGCGGGAGCGGGTCTGGTTCCTCCCGGGGAGCCTTTCCCTTCTCTGCCGCCGAGAACCAGCGGATCGGAGCCATCACAGCAAGACGGAGCAAGGACTGGGAAGAAGGAGAAGCAAGAAGAGATGGACTGGAAGGGCGCGTTCCGTTCCGTACTTATGGCCGGCGAAGGCCAATCGGCGACCTCCACGATTGCAGGTAATCATGACCCGCTTTGCATGCAGGGACTTGTCCGATCCGTGCAGTTACCGAGGCGCCATGGGGAAGTGGAGACGCCCACGTCCAATCAACCACCACGCGGCACCCAAGGCCGCAGGCTGTTAGGGCCCGTGGCGCTTCGCTCTTGCCCTTTCGCCTCCCTGCACGGCCAAGCCCGGGCGCGCCTTGGGCCCGGGGGCTACTGTCGGCGTTCTAGGAACGGGGGTCCCCAGACTTGCCTGCCTGCGGCCTGCGGCGTGGCTAAAATGGGGCCCAGCGCGGCCCATCTTCATCAACACAGACCCAAGACCCTCGCGAGGGGCCAAGTGTTACACCCTCGATGCGACTATAGCTCCCACGTGTCGAGGCACGACTTAGAGACATAATCGCATTGAAGGCATATGTCGCAAGTTAGGCAATCTTCACAACATCCCATGTAATATAAATAATAAAGGGGAGATAACATAGTTGGCTTACACTCGCCACGTCAATCAAGGACATAAATAACATTACATCATCCAAACACTCATGGCCCGACTACGACGCCAAAATAAAAGATAACCCAACATGCGACAACGGTCCCGTTCACCCCCAACTGGGCACCACTACTGATCATCGGGAAGGGAAACATAGTAACGTTGAGAGTCTTCGTCGAACTCCCACTTGAGATCGTACGCGTCTCCTGGAGCGGAATCATCAGGCCCTGCATCTGGTGTAATAGTAATCTGTGAGCCACAGGGACTCAGCAATCTCGCACCCTCGCGATCAAGACTATTTAAGCTTATAGGTAAGGCAAGGTAAATATAGGTGGAGCTGCAGCAAGTGACTAGCATATATGGTGGCTAACTTATTCGCAAAAGAGAGCGAGAAGAGGAGGCAAAGCGCGAGCGAGAAACTAGAGAACAACCTGCGCAAACATTACTCCAACACCGTGTCCACTTCCCGGACTCCGCCGAGAAGAGGCCATCATGGTAACACACTCAGTTGATTCATTTTAATTAAGTTAAGGTTCAAGTTATCTACAACCGGACATTAACAAATTCCCATGTGCCCATAACCGCGGGCACGGCTTTCGAAAGTTCAAATCCCTGCAGGGGAGTCCCAACTTAGCCCATGACAAGCTCTCACGGTCAACGAAGGAATAGACCTCCTCCCAAGACGTTCCGATCAGACTCGGTATCTCGGTAATTCAAGACACTTCGACAGGTTAAAACAAGACCAGCAACACCGCCCGAATGTGCCGACAAATCCCGATAGGAGTTGCACATATCTCTTTCTCAAGGCACACTCAGATTGTCCTAGGTATGGGTAGGCCAGCCCAGAGTTGCCCCTGGTGGCCACCGGTAGCTGACAGGTGGACCAACACTCAGAGGAGCACTGGCCCCGCGGGGGGGGGGGGGGGTAAAATAATGATGACCCTTGAGTCTGCAGAACCCAAGGGAAAGAAAAGGCTAGGTGGCAAATGGTAAAACCAAGGTTGGGCATTGCTGGAAAAGCTTTAATCAAGGCGAAATATCAAGGGGTTCCCATTATAACCCAACCGCGTGAGGAACGCAAAAATCCGGGAACATAACACCGATATGACGGAAACTAGGGCGGCAAGAGTGGAACAAAACACTAGGCGAGAGGCCGAGCCTTCCACCCTTTACCAAGTATATAGATGCATTAAGATAACATAGCAATATAATGATATCCCAACAAGTAAATAAAGATGTTCCAACAAGGAACGGCCTCCAATCTTCACCTGCAACTAGCAACGCTATAAGAGGGGCTAAGCAAAGCGGTAACATAGCCAATCAACGGTTTGCTAGGACAAGGTGGGTTAGAGGTTTGACATGGAAAAATGGGAGGCTTTCAAGCAAGTGGTAGGCATCATAGCATTGGCATAGCAAAAGAGCGAGCAAACTAGCATAGCAAAGATAGTAGTGATTTCGAGGGTATGATCATCTTGCCTGCACAGTTGTCAGAGTTGACTGGATCCTCAAAAGCAAACTCAACGGGCTCCTCATTAGCGAACTCGTCTCCCGGCTCTACTCAAACAAGACAAACAAGCAACAAGGATACAATCAACCACGTGCAAGACTCAAACAACGCAATGCAAAGATGGTATGCTATGCGGAATGCGATGCGGGATGCAAAAGCAAGATATGACAGGAAATGCATGAACCTGGACTCAACTTGGAAAACCAAGTGTGCCACTGGAAAGATGATATGAAATCACTTGAAAACGATATAAAGAACGCCGGAATTGGAGTTACGGTTTGGAAATGGCAAGCGATTCAAAAATGACATCGGTCTGCGATTTACAGCAAGTAGGCATCTAAATGCAATGAGATGAACATGCTACAGCACCCAAACATGACAACAAAATACATGGCAGGGATGCACACAAGATGCTTAACAAAAGTCTAGCACTGAGCTACGGCCAATTCATCCATTAACAGGTTCAAACAAGCATGGCAAAAATGCATATGACAAACAGATCTCAGACTTAGTGAAATTAACACTTGTCTGGAATTTCAGATCAGGTAGCCCTCTTTGGAGCATGAAAACTACATGCTACAGGACCTGAACATGGCAAAGTAGAGCATGGCATGGAGCTACCCAAAGAGCTTAACAAAAGTCCCTTAGTGACATTGAGCCAAAAGGGATCAGAAAATACAATTGCAAGCACGTGAACATAGTAAAAACATAATCAGTTTTCAGACTTGGTGAAAACTGGCACATGCTGAAATATAACCCAAGTAGGCATGTTTACGAGCTTGATGCACTCACTACAGTGCAAGTCATGGCAAGACAAGCATACACCCATCAAGAAGGCACAAAATGCAAGCTAGACATGGCAAGAACAATTGCATAGCTAGCACGGATCTACTACAACAACATCGGCAAAATTGCAAACAAGTTGACAATCTGCCCAGATTCACGAAGTAGCAAAAGTAGAGCTCGATTGACTCAAGCTAGGGTGCTCCATAAATGCAAACAAAGACATGGATGGATAGAGCACTACAATATTAACAAAACATCTTTACTGATTATCCTCAAAAGAGGCACGGATCACTAGGAAACTACAAGAACATATGGCATCATGAGATAAACAGCTCCAGGACTTAGTGAAATCACTAAGTCCCTGAAACAGAATTATCAAGTGCACCACTTTGCAAGCTTGCACAAGTCACTACACACATCACAAAAATACATGGGTTGCACCTCTGGAAAGATGGCAAAACCCTTAACAAAACATATGTAGAACTCATGGGCATAGCATGCACACATTAATCATGGCAAAAATGACAAAAATGCTAAACGGAGTAGCAGATCTGACAATTAACTCAAGTAGCCCTCTTCTAACAGCATTTCGGGCATCAAGATGAGCTCAAATGAAAATGACGCAATGGAATGAAATAATGTACTCTCTGAGATGAACATTTTGATATGCTATATGCATGAATCGGAGTTACGGATGCAAAGTTACGGAGCTACAAACATGTGCATATGGACTGAGAATATCAGGGACTTAGTAAAAAAACAACCCCAGATCTAGGGTTTGACCGGCGCAGAATCCGAGGCAGGGCCGGCGCGCACTGTTCACGCCGGAGTTCGTCGCCGACGTCGCCGAAGTGGAGAGGAGAGGCCGGGCCGGGGCCGGCGGTGGCGGCGGCGGACGGGCAAGGCGGCGGTGGCGCGAGGCGCGAGGCGGCGGCCGGGAGGCGGCGGCGCGCGGGCCGGGAGGTGGCGGCGCGGCGGCTCGGGCCGCGGGGGCCCTCCCTGGGCCTGGCGGGCCGCAGCGGCGGGGACGGCGGCTGTGGCCACGTGGCTGGGCGCGGCGGCGGCGGTGGCGTGGAGAGGCTGGGCGCGGCGGAGTGGACGCGTCCGGTCCGTCCCGGACATGTCCGGCGGCGGCGGTGGATGGATCTAGGGTTAGGGGAAGAGTGGAACCGCGAATTTGAAGGAGGGGGGGGGGGTCTATACATAGGCATAGAGGGAGCTAGGAGAGTCCAAATGAGGTGCGGTTTTCGGCCACGCGATCGTGATCGAACGATCTAGATGATGGAGCAGAGTTAGGTGGGTTTTGGGCCAAATTGGAGGGGTGTTAGGCTGCAACACACATGAGGGCTTTTCGGTCCCTCGGTTAACCGTTGGAGTATCAAATGAAGTCCAAATGATACGAAACTTGACAGGCGGGCTACCGGTAGTAAACCAAGGCCGCTTGGCAAGTCTCGGTCCAATCCAGAAATGTTTAATCCCCACACACGAAAGAAAGCTAGAAATGACCACCAGAGGAGAACGAAGCGCCGGAATGCAAAACGGACAACGGGAAAAATGCTCGAATGCCTGAGACAAGCACATATGCAAATGCAATGCACATGATGACATGATATGAGATGCATGACAATGATAACAACACACGGAGACAAAACCCGAACCCGAGGAAATAAATATAACTTAACGCCGGAAACGGCAAGAGTTGGAGTACAAATAGGGAAAGTTATAACGCCGGAAACGCAGTGTCCTCCTTTCCTCTTTGGTGCAAAGGGAGCAAGCGCATGCGAGAGCATCAAGCAAAGGCACCCGTTTCGGTGCAACAAGACCAAGACCAGCCCAACGGCAGGGAGGAAGTCATTGTGGAGCCCAAGCCAGCGTCACCACCAGAGCCTTTGGCAGGCGAGGACCAACTTTAGTCAGGATAAGTGTACCAGATGTTCCCCTTAAAAATGGCCAATTGTTGGCGCCCTTGCCGCTCAATATTTGGGAACAGGCCCAGGGCCTTTGCCTATAAATAGGACTAGCCACCCCCAGGGTAGAGAGGATCGGCCAATCCAGAAACAAGCTGAGATCGGATCATATCAGATCAGAGAGAGAGGGAAGGGTGACCGAACTCCTCCTAGCAGTTCATCGCCCCAGCCAAGAACAGACCCTCGTGAGGCCGTTCCTCCTTGTATTGCTCATCATCATCAGCCCAAGAGGCAATCCACAACGCCACAAACTAGAGTAGGGTATTACACCACAATGGTGGCCCGAACTAGTATAAACCCTGTGCCTCTTGTGCTGTTCTTTCCATAGCTTAGATCTTAGCGTGGCGGTGGGGTGCAGGTAGGTAGAAGGCGAAATCTCCGCGCGCACCCCAGTGTTCGAACCTCAAGGGTCTGCCGGAACCCGAAATCTGACATTTGGCGCGCTAGGTAGGGGTGCGCCGGGATTCGTCTTCCACCGCCCCGTTCTCCTCCGACCATCGCGTCCATGTCTCACGCTCGTCGGGCCCGCGCCGAGCCGCTCTCGCTTCCCGCGTCGCCCAGACGGCTCCTGTCGGTGGGCGTCCTCGCCGTTCCCCGTCACCTGCCGTCAACGCCGCCACCGGCCCGGCGGGAAACGAGCAGCAAGCGTCGTCTCAGCATCCGTCCGTGCGGCAAGATGGCCGCACCGCTACTCCCTCGCTCACCCCAGCTGGTTCTTTGTCCCGCGCGCTCCGCGCACCCATGGAGGCTCGAGCTGTGCTCATCGCGGCAAACGAGCTCCTGCGCTACCGTCCCGTCGATGACGTCTACGAAGAATGGCTCGACCGCGTCGCCGAGCTCGTCCGCGCCGCAGGGGGCTCTCCTGCGCCGTCCGTTCCGCTGCACCGCACCCTGCCCTGCGCGGGCGACGAAGCTCCGAGGGCGCCCCAGCCGCCTCCTCCTCAAGAAGGCTCCCAGGCTCCAAGGCGCGTGGCCCCTGGGCGGAACCCGCTCCATCAGGTGCTAGCGCGGCAAGAGCAGAGCTGCCAAGAAGTCCCTCGCCCGCAAGAACATGCCCGGGCGCTCCCTGCTCCAGCAAGTCGCGGCCATGCTCCTGCTCCCGCACGTCAAGACCCCGCGCTGCTCCCAGCTGCAGCACATGGGGACCTGCAAGACCAATCTCTCCGTCACCCAAGGCCTCCTGTGGCCACAGCATGCTGTCGTGCCTTCACCATCGAGCTACGCAGCGTCGCGTGGCCCGGCAAGTTCAGGCCAGACCTGCCTCCTCGTTACGACGACACGACCGACCCTGCGGAGTTCCTCCAGCTCTATGAGCCGGGCATCGAAGCTACCAACGGAGACGAGAAGGTCATGGCGAACTGGTTTCCCATGGCGCTCAAGGACGAGGCCCGCACCTGGCTCCTGAACCTAGCTCCAGGCACGATCTCCTCCTGGGACGAGATGCGCACCCGCTTCATCGCCAACTTCCAAAGTACTCGCGACCGGCCACCCGCCGTGAGCGACATGCGCCGCATCAAGCAACAACCCGGAGAGACCCTGCAGAAGTACATCCAGCGCTTCAACAATGCACGCCTCAAGATTCCCAAGGTGACCGGGGAGGCCATCATCTCAGCCTTCTCCGATGGCGTGCGCGACGTCAAGATGAAGGAGGAGCTGGCGATGCATGAAGACCTGTGCACTTCCTTGGAGCTATTCAACTTGGCGACCAAGTGTGCCAGGGCTGAGGAAGGGCGTCTTTCCCTCCTCGAGCTGCCTGTCGCAGACCCAGAAGAGAAGAAGCCCACGGCCAAGGATGTGAAGCGCAAGGGGGCTGCCGTGCTCGCGGCAGAACCAGACACCAAGCGAGGCAGAGATCAACCCGAATCTTCCAAGGGCAGTCGGTCCTGTGTGTACCACGACCTCCACACCCACAACACCAACGAATGTTAAGAGCTCCGAGCCGTGCGAGAAGGAAGGATCGGCCGTCGTCCCGACCGCAGTGACCGGGGCTACGGTCGAGGAGGAGGAAGGAACGCAGGACGCTGGGAAGACCGCTGCCCGCGCCAGGGGTGGCGAGATCGACCTCGCGAGGATCGCCCGCAAGGCAACGCAGGCCTCCCTCCGCTGCCGCCACAACCAAGGAGAAACGAGGACCTCCATCAGGACGAGGGGGCTGGGGGCTTCCGGGAGCCGCGCGCGATCGCCTGCATCCTGGGCGGGGCTCAAGCCCCAGCCTCTCAATGCATCTTCAAGCAGTTCGCTCGCGAAGTGAATGCAGTCCTCCCCAAGCTTGGATCAGATCAGATCAGAGAGAGAGAGAGAAGGGTGACTGAACTCCTCCTAGCAGTTCATCGCCCCAGCCAAGAACAGACCCTCACGAGGCTGTTCCTCCTTGTCTTGCTCATCATCATCATCCCAAGAGGCAATCCACCACGCCACAAACTATAGTAGGGTATTACACCACAATGGTGGCCCGAACTAGTATAAACCCTGTGTCTCTTGTGCTGTTCTTTCCATAGCTTAGATCTTAGCGTGGCGGTGGGGTGCAGGTAGGTAGAAGGTGAAATCTCCGCGCGCACCCTAGTGTTCGAACCTCAAGGGTCTGCCGAAACCCGAAATCCAACAAAACTGGTGTTCGTCGGACGAGCTGATTGCACTACAAACGCGTATCCAAAGTATGATCGATAAGGACATCAAGCTTGTCGACATAATCCAAGTGATGTTGGTGCGCCAAATCCTTCCCTGCTAGAGCTAAAGCCGTCCTCTATGGGATTTCAACCCGAAGAAACACCATACCCTGGTGAGGCTTTTCGAAACGACTCACGAAGATGCCTGGAAGTTGCTTTTCAAGGGCAACGAGATACCGCCGGCCACTGGCTCGGACCGGGGTCACAACATAAATCACCCTCCCAATGAGGTATGTTGTTTTCAACACATCCCTTCCTTGCTTGTTTCAAGGATGATATCTAAGCTTCCATTACCATTTCTTTTTCAGTACTGTTTGAAGAAGGTGAAGCAGATCCGGTGTACGGCTCCCCTGCCCGAGGAGCCGGTCATCCCACGCTTAGCAAAGATGCTGGAGCCAGCACCTTATAAGGCACCAGAGAAGAAGGCCATAGGGAAGGCCAAGGGGGTCCGGAGCGGCCTCCACTGCAAGGGTACCTCGGACGCGAAGTCCAGAGACAAGGCCCATTCCCCTGCTGCCGAAGACAACGCAGATGAGGAGGAGGAGGAGAGCGACTCTCCCCCTGATGGGAGGAGGAAGAAGAGGGCAGCCTCCGCAACTCTGGAGGTGGAGGCGCCCAAAAGGGGGAAGGGCTCCCTCACGGATAACTATGCATGGGACGTTGAGGACAGTCCGGAGAGACGCCCCCGCGCTAAGTCTTGGGCCGCATGGCAAGTACTAACTCCTTATCTGACCATGAAGTTTCCCCTCTTTATTGTGCTGAGACGATTATGTTATTGTAGTCCAGCCCACAATAGCCCTCCACGATCCTCGTCAGGAGGCTCGCTGGATTCCAAGGCGATGGCCAGCGACTCCTCGCCAGCCGCACACTCCCCCAAGAACAGGGATAATCTGGAGGTGCTATCCCGAAGGACTGTTCCCAGCAGGGGAGGGGCTGATGAGGAGCCCGAAGGCGTAACCCCCGTCGCCGGACACCAAGGGGAACCAATCCCCCCGGTGACTGGCGGGGAGGGCCGTATACAATTCGGCCCTCAACCGGACTCAATTCTGGAGACTGAGGCGGCTCCGGAATCCAGCACGCACCCTCCTTCGAAAGAAGGGGGGATGCATGTTCTGCCGGTGGCCCCTGTCCAACCAGGGGCATCGGACAATCTGCTGGGAGCGCTGCGAGGCGCTTCCATTATGGATGAGCACCGTGTCCTTATGGGCATGGTGATTGAAAAAGTTCAGTCCGCCAAGAGCGGACTAACGAAGGCCTGCGGCAACCTGCTGACAGGTTTTGAGGTAAGTGACGTCAACAGGAGAGAATCCCAATGTAGGCAGTAGCCCCTGAGACACTGTCCGGTGGTCGGAAAGAAAAAAACGGACAGAGGATCAATCTCTGACGTCAGGAAACTAACTAAATTTTTCTTTACTACAGGCGTCGTTGCTGGCCGCGGCCTCGCATACTGCCGAAGTCTCCGGATTGAAGCAGAAACTGGCAGAGGCCGGGGGAGAGCTGAGCCAAGTGAAGCGGCAACTCGAGAAGAAGCAAGGTAAGCAATAATCTATTATATATTCGAAAAGAAGAAAATGATATGCGATGACCAAAATGCTATTATTTGTATAGAAGCGACGACCGAGGTCGAGGCCCTGAGAAAGGCCTTGGCCGAAGCCGAGGGGATGGATGTCCAACAGCAAGCCGCCCTTAAGAAGCTCAAGGCCCGGGTCGGCGAGGTCCAGCAGGAGCTCTAGGACATGGTGAAGAAGTGTGAAGCCTTGGAGCGCGAGGCATCGGCTCGAGAGGCCGAACTTACCAAAGCTCGTCAGAGTGTGGAGGCCGCATGGAATGAGGCCTGAGACGCTTTCCAGGAGATCCAGGAGGTGAAGAAGATCTCAGTGGGTAAGGCGTTTAACATGCAAAGCAAGTATGCGGAGAGGAAGTACCTTTTACTAACCCGGATTTGGAGTTGCCCAGGGGCTTTTGTGGATCTGCCGCGCAGTGTATCTGATGCTGCGGAGTTCTTCCGAGCTAGGGAAGGGGATTCTCCGGAGAAGCTGTTCTGGTCACAGTATGCTGTGCCAGAACATCCGGTGGCCTTTACCGATCAACTGAAACAGTTGGTCAAGCTGCACAGGATGGCCGAACTGGCCATGAAGGATTTAATAATCCGACTATGGCTAGCCGAAGCTATACCTAGCAGTTATTTTGGCCTCGTGAAGCGGGTGGTGGAGGCTTGTCCGCGGCTAGACATTGTCAAGCGATCAGTCTGCATCGAGGGTGCCCGCATGGCCTTCACTCATTGCAAGATGTGGTGGGCGAAGATGGATGCCGCCGAGGTGGCCCGGGGGCCGCCGGAGGGCAAGGAGCACCGCACACCCGAGCGATATTTTGCGGATGTCCTGGAGGGATCTCGACTTGTAGCAACGTAGTGCGGGAAGGATGCTATTCTCGAATAAATACATTCATATTTTGCCTTGTATGATGAAAACAAATCCGCTTTGTAATATAATTTTTATTATGTTTTAATTGTATCCTCCTTTGCGGCCGTGTTGTATGAAATCTGAGGGTTGGCCAGTCGTCAGCTTCTGCCCTCATGTAGGTAGTACGGAGGTGTTCAGGATGGTATCTAAACAATCTTGATCCAATTGTATGGTCCTTGAAGGAGTTGTTTAGCGCAACGAACTAGGCGACCAGACTATACGGCTTGAACACCCTCACTTAGCCATAGGAGTTTTATAATAAAACATAGGCGCAGCCCTTGGTATAAGAACCAGGATGCTGTCAGCGCATGATCAGGAAGTACTAATCCTTCACAAAATGCGGAAAAACCTCCAACGATTTGAGACCTCCGAACAGCTGACCGGCTCTCGCCGCATCATGACAGTCAATTTTCGGCTTTCTCTACTGAGGTGCTCATCCGGTTTAGACCAGGGCACAATCGCAGTAGTTCTCCCTTTACTACCCTAGCCGACGTAGTGGAACGTAGGATAGCAAGCACATGAGCCGGACAACCCAGCTATTGACCAGAGACATGATTCAGAGCCAATGCATATAATGCTAAATTCAGGGTGCCGAACTATACTTACAAGAAGTGTTCGGACTTTTGTTGTCGTAATGTGGGGTGCTATAAAGCCCCTGACAAACATCAAAACGTACCAAAGTGTACGGGTGCTACCTGATGGTGTTATCCACAGGGAAACTAAAAAAAATAAAGAAAAGAGAGAAAGAAAACAGAAAAGATGTAAAGGTAAAAAGCTGGGGTCCTACAGTTCCAGTTACAAACTGTTTTCACTGTAGTGTAATTAGTATGTCAAGGCGCATTGATACAAGTAGTGCAATAAGCAACATGCTATTTAACATGCCGAAACCTGAGCTGCATGTGGGTCCTAGAAGACAGGTAGAGTTATCATTAACGGAATCACCTAAAAAGTCCCCGTATGTCTGCGCTCCTCACCACCTTGGTGTGTTTATTCTTCAAGAGGACCGATAACCAGACCACCCGATGGGGTCTGTGCGATTAAAACCTGAAATAAAACAAGCAAAAGTGGAAGTATGTGTGTATCCGATGTCGGTTGAGCCGTGCCGTGGATCACAAGCTAGCTATGCCTCCATCGATGCCCATGGAATTTTGAATGCGTAGTTATGTATGCACGGCACGTAGGCCACCGCTTAATCGGGACTGAGATGGAGGCCGTATTGCTAGTTGAGCTCCTGACGAGCCGAGCTCTCCTACTGCAGAGTAGTCCGGACCCTCTTAAGGGTGTCCAAGGGCTCGACAGCCGAATGAAGGTTCTGCTTGAGAAGGCCGCTTTGTATTTCTGCTGCTAGGGCAACTGTGTGCTCTTCTGTATGGAGAGAGCATTCCGTATTGCCATTTACTGTTATGATGCCGCGTGGGCCGGGAATCTTGAGCTTGAGATAAGCATAGTGTGGCACTGCATTGAATCGAGCAAACACATTTCGTCAGAGCAGTGTGTGATAGCCATTGCGGAATGGGACGATATCGAAGACTAACTCCTCGCTTCGGAAGTTGTACGGAGATCCGAAGACAACCTCTAGTGTGATTGAGCCCGTACAACAGGCCTCTATGCCTGGAATGACTCCTTTAAAGGTGGTCTTTGTAGGCTTGATCCTTGATGGGTTAATGCCCATTTTTCGCACTGTATCCTGATAGAGCAGATTGAGGCAGCTACCGCCGTCCATAAGGACATGAGTCAGGTGGAACCCATCAATTATTGGGTCTAAGACCAGTGCGGCTGAGCCTCCATGACGGATACTGGTCGGGTGATCCGGCGATCAAAAGTGATCGGGCATGATGACCATGGGTTGAATTTTGGGGTGACTGGCTCTATCGTGTAGACATCCCTGAGTGCACGCTTGCGCTCCCTCTTGGGGATGTGGGTAGCATATATCATGTTCACCGTTTTGAACTGAGGGGGAAACTTCTTCTGTCCCCCCTGTGTTCGGTTGCCGTGGCTCTTCGTCATCGTCCTCGCTTTGCGATCCCTTTTCCCGTTCTCAGCGTTTAATTTGCCGGCCTGTTTGAAAACCCATCACTCTCTATTTGTATGATTAGGAAGCTTGTCGGGGGTGCCGTGGATCTGGCATGGACGATCAAGTATGCGGTCCAAGCTGGATGAGACCGAATTGTTCCTTTGGAACGGCTTCTTGCGCTGACCGAACTTAGAGCCACTAAATCTGGCGTTGACGGCCGTATCCTCGGTGTTGTCACTGTTGTTTCGGCGCTTGTATCTATTATGTCAAGACTTGTCTTTGTTGCTTTTAACTTCAGGGGTGCCGGCGTCGCTTGCATTGTTTTTGCTACGGGCCAACCAACTGTCCTCGCCCGCACAAAAGTGGGTCATGAGTGCCGTGAGGGCTGCCATGGATTTTGGCTTTTCTTGATCAAGGTGGCGAGCGAGCCATTCGTTGCGGATGCTATGCTTAAAAGATTCTAGTGCTTCGGTGCCTGGACAGTCGACAATTTGGTTCTTTTTAGTTAAGAACCTTGTCCAGAATTTCCTGGCAGACTCTCTGGGCTGTTGAACTATATGGCTTAAGTCATCAGCGTCTGGAGGTCGAACATATGTACCCTGGAAGTTATCGAGGAAAGCCTCTTCCAAGTCCTCCCAGCTGCCGATGAAATTTTCAGGAAGACTGTTTAGCTAATGCCGAGCTGGCCCTTTGAGTTTTAGAGGGAGGTATTTTATGGCATGGAGGTCATCTCCGCGGGCCATATGGATGTGGAGGATGAAGTCCTCGATCCACACCATGAGGTACGTGGTTCCATCGTATGATTCTATGTTCATGGGCTTGAATCCTTCGGAGAATTCGTGATCCAGGACCTCATCAGTGAAGCAATGAGGGTGTACGAGGCCTCTATATCGAGTCGTATCATGACGCAGCTCTGATAGAGTCCGTCTGCGGTGTTCGGCCCCCGCATGACTGGGTTTGTCACGTCCGAATAGGTGCCCATGGTCACGTGTCGAGGCACGTCCTCGCGATCCATAGATTGATCTTGTATGTCCTGCTTTATTGTTCAGGTTCTGCCGGAGGTCATATGTATGGCCGTGGGATAATTTACCTCTGCCTGAGTGATGAGGCGGGGCGGGCTGGTGTTCAGCAAGAGTTGCCATTTTGTCCTGACCACGTGGTGGTCGGTCAAACGTATTGTGCAATGGTGGTATGTACTCCGGCGCCTCCTCGTCAAACTGAGGTAGCAATTTGCACTTTGGGTAGCTTTTGGTTGTGCGCTTGAGGCCGTACTCTTCGGCTGCTAGGACATCAGCCCATCTATCATTGAGCAGATCTTGGTTAGCTTGAAGCTGCTGCTGCTTCTTTTTCAGGCTCCTTGCCATGGCTATTAGCTGGTTCTTGAAGCGCTCCTGCTCAAGAGGTTCCTCGGGCACGATGAAATCTTCGGTGCCGAGGCTTACCTCATCTTCGGAGAGCGGGAGGTAATTATCATCCTCCGAATCTTCGTGCGTGGCCTGTTTAACAGGGCTAACCTGCTCATCTTCCCGTTCATCTTGTTCGTTTTCTTTATCGACGGGGTCTTCGTTGTCTTCGGCACCTTCCGGAGTGTCATCTTCTCCTGTGCCGGTGTTGCTATCTTTACTGCGGCGTGATTTAGAGGGGCGCCGATGACGCTGACGCTTGGACTGTATTTTGGAAGGTTTATCCTCAACTGGGTCTTCCTTGTCATCGCCGCTGTTCTCCTTTGGTGCATCCACCATGTATACATCATACGAGGAAGTGGCCATCCAGCGTCTGTCAGCGTTCTGGGAATGGGGGTCCCCAGACTTGCCTGCCTACGGCCCGCGGCGTGGCTGAGCCAGCAGGCCGTATGACCGTCTTCACCAACAAGGCATCCAAGACCCTCGCGAGGGGCCAAGCCTCACGAGGCAGATGACGCAAGACCTCCTATGGAGTGGCCTAGCCAGGCAGGCTCACGAGGAGCGGAGATATCAAGGCGGGGCAAACGTCGCGAGGTTGTCGTGATGTGAGCCATGACAATCGACACCAGGTGGGCGCCAGCGCGCGCAGCATCCTTGTTTCCTCTTTGGTGCAAAGGGGCAAGCGCAACCGCGGGGTACCGAGGCCTCAGGAAAAGGTTGCCATTTTGGTGCAACAAGACCAAGACCACGGACTGCAGAGCGGAGGTCATCGTGGAGCCCAAAGCAGCGTCACCACCAGAGCTTTGTGCAGGCGAAGAATACTTTTGTCAGGATAGCTTGTACTAGCTGCCCCCCTTCAAATTAGCCCGCCATTGTTGGCTCCCTTCCCGCTCGATATTTGGGAAGAGGACCAGGGCCTCTATAAATATGACTAGCAACCACAGTGGATGGGGGGATCTTAGCTAGAGGAGATCATCAGAGATCAAGAGACACACCACAAGTTCATATGCACAAGAACACCTCAACCTCAGGAGGCAGTTATTCCCTTGTACTGTTCATCATCAGCCCAAGAGGCAATCCACCACCACCACACTGGAGTAGGTTATCACACCACAATGGTGGCCCGAACCAGTATAAACCCTATGTCTTTCTGTGTTGCGAGTTCGTCGAGTTCGTCCGCAATATCTTAGCGAGCTAGAGCATGGATTGGTAGAGGGGAAAGACTTCGCGCGCACCCCAGTGTTCGAACCTTAAGAGTTTGCCGGAGCCCCACATTCGAGATTTGGCGCGCCAGGTAGGGGTGCACCGTAGCTTCCTTTCCGTTGCTCCGTCGCTCCGTCGTCCCCATGGCGGACGCTCGCCGTGCTTGAGCTGAGCGTCGGGCTGCTCTCGCCGCCCGCGTCGCTCAGACGGCTCCCGTCGGCGGGCTACCTCGTCATTCTTCGTCCCCTACCGCCAACGCTGCCACCGGCCTGGTGGGCAATGAGCAGCAGGCGTCATCGCAACATCCTTAGGTGCGGCAAGACGGCCGCACCACTACTCCTTCGCTCACCCCTGCCGGTTCTTCATCTCACGTGCACCGTGCTCCCATGGAGGCACGGGCCACGCTCATCGCGGCGAACGAGCTCCTGCGTTATCGCCCCATCGATGACGTCTATGAGGAGTGGCTCGACCACGTCGCCGAGCTCGTCCGTGCCTCAGGGGGCTCTCCGACACCGTCCCATTCTCTGCCTCCACCTCAGCCAGCCACGGGCGACGGGGCTCATGGCGTACCTCCACCGCCTCGACCCCAAGATGGTGTCTTGGCACCAAGGCGCGCGCCTCCGCGGCGTGATCTTCCACGCCCGGCGCCCGCGCGTGAAGAAAGGAGCTGCCAAGAAATCCCGCGGCCGCGAGAAGCTGCACCGGCGCTCCCCGCGCCACCTTGTCAAGACCGCGCGCCGCCTGCAGTGGCGCATTGCGGACCTCGCCAAGATCAAGCTCCGCCTCCGAAGCGGGCCTCGGTAACCACAGCTGGCTGCCACGCCTTCACCCCTGAGCTGCGTAGCGTTGCCTGGCCAGGCAAGTTCAAGCCAGATCTGCCTCCTCGGTACGACGGCACCGCTGACCCCACGGAGTTCCTCCAGCTCTATGAGTTGAGCATCGAAGCAGCCAACGGTGACGAAAAAGTCATGGCGAACTGGTTTCCCATGGCTCTCAAGGATGGGGCCCGCTCCTAGCTCCTGAACCTGCAGCACGACTCGATCTCCTCCTGGGACGAGATGCACGACCGCTTCGTCGCCAACTTCCAGGGCACTCGTGACCGCCCACCGGTCGCGGGCGATCTACGGCGCATCAAGCAACGGCCAGGAGAGACCCTCCAGAAGTACATCCAGCGCTTCAACAACACCCGCCTCAAGATCCCCAAGGTCACGGATGAAGCCATCATCTCCGCGTTCTTAGACGGCGTCCGTGACGTCAAGATGAAGGAAGAGCTGGCTATCCACGAAGAGCTTTGCACATCTCAGGAGCTGTTCAACCTCGCGAACAGGTGCGCAAGAGCTGAGGAAGGGAGCCTCTCTGTCCTTGAGCTGCCAGCTGTAGGAATGGAGGAAAAGAAGGCCAAGGCCAAAGACGTGAAGCGCAAAGAGGCAGTAGTGCTCGCAGCGGAGCCCGACACCAAGCGAGGCAGAGATCAGCCCGAGTCATCCAAGAACGGCCGCCCGTTCTGCGCCTTCCACAACCTGAACACCCACAACACCAACGACTGTCAAGAGCTCAGAGCCATTCGGGAAGGACGCTTCGGTCGATGCCCTGAGCGCAACGACCGGGGCTACGACCGCGGAGGAGGACGCGGAGGCGGACGTTGGGACGGCCGTGGCTCGCGCCAGGAGTGGCGCGACCGGCCTCGTGAGGACCGCTGGCAGGACCAAGCTCGCGAGGGCGCCTGGAGGGATCCGCCTCGTGAGGATCGCCCCCAGGGCAACGCCGATCTTCCCCCGTTGCCGCCACCGAGAAGGAACGACGACCACCACTAGGACGAGGGGGCTGGGGGCTTCCAGGAGCCGCGTGTGGTCGCCTGCATCTTGGGAGGTGCCTAGGCCCCAGCCTCTTAGTGCATCTTCAAATAGTTCGCTCGCAAGGTGAACGCGGTGCTCCCCAAGCTCGAGGCCACGCGCCCGCTCAGGTGGTCCTAGTGCGCCATCACCTTTAGCTCGGCAGACCAGCTCAAGTGCACAGCCACCGCTGGCACCCTGCCTAGGCTATGCTCCCCAGTCGTCAGCAATGTGCAAGTCACCAAGACTCTCATCGACGGTGGCGCAGGGCTCAACGTCCTGCCCGTCGACACGTTCAACAACCTCCAAGTGCCATATGAGCAGCTCCGGCCAACCAAACCATTCTCAGGAGTGACCGACGGTTCCACCACACCGATAGGGAAGGTCCGCCTGCCTGTCACCTTCAGGGAGCGCAAGAACTACCGCACCGAGCTCATGAACTTCGACGTCGCACACATCCGCCTGCCGTACAATGCCATCCTCGGGTACCCAGCCCTGGCCAAGTTCATGGGAGTCACTCACCATGGCTACAACATCCTCAAGATGCCAGGAAGCAGGGGAATCATTACGGTCCCATGTGAAGAAAGGGATGCGGTGTGCTCCCTGGAGCGCGCCTTCCAAGCCGCAGCAGTCGACAACCCTAACAGCATAAGTGAAGGCCCTCCGGAGACCATCCCCAAGAAGAAGCTGCCGTGCCGCGCAGGACCCCAAGAAGACGGCGTCGTGTCAGGAGCCTTGTCAGGATCAACGCCGCTCTAGGGGCGCCTCCCTCCACTGCATAGGAAAGCGCACCCAGCGCCCTCCTCCGGCAGGGCTCGGGGGCTCTCTCCTGGAGAGCCTCAGACCTTGCCAACCTCACGAGGGAGGCGCTTGGGCACCACTTGGAGGCATGCCTCACGGCACATTTTCCTCAGGAGAGCACAGGCCAAGGAGTGCCCACCGCACAGGAGTTCATCACCAAGACCATCGAAGAACTGCAAAAAGCGAGGGCCATGCGCGGCCACGGCCGCTCACAAGGCGCAGCCCCCCATCCAGGCGAGGATGCCGGGTTGCGTGCCTGCATCGACATCCTAGGGCTCAATAGGGCCGCATCTCAGGAACGCTTCTAGCCATCACGTGCGGGCCACTATGAGGGTCCACCACACAGCTATGTTCGCATGCCCTTCGGCTTGCCGAGCGTGGCGTCGGCCTATGAACACAACGTGAGGCAAGTCCTGACGGCTCAGGAGGCTAGGTTCCGCGCCGTTCCGGAGGAAATGAGGACGGTCTTCAGGGAACCTCTCGAGCCCCCAGAGCCTCCCGAGGCTTAGGGTCCCGGTGGCTCATGAGGAGCCATTCCTTCAACGTGTGGCTTCAGCTGCACCAACTCTACTTCGTCTACAGAACCAGGTGACATCTTCCAAGTTCATTTAAGCTGGGAGCGCCCCCCGGGCTGCATTATTCCCAGGCCACGTGGGTCCGTCCCTATGGCATGTATCCCTTTTGCTATGCCTTTGGCCTACCTTGTTGGGGGCGCCCCTCGGGCTGCATCAACCCCACGCCGCTCGGGCCAGGCCCAGTGGCATGTATCTTCCTACATTTATCCAAGTCGATCTGCTCTTCATACTTAACCTGTCAACTACTATCACCTGCTCGATCACCGCCCGCCGCGGGTCTGTTTATTCCATGCAACCCGCTTGCACGTTAAAAGGGGGATCCTGAGCATCGCGACTCAGGAGCTCTTACTGGCTCTCCAGCCCTGACGACCTTGACCACGACATCGCGACCTGACATACCAGTGACGGCTGTAGCCACCTTGGGACCGGGACCCGTCAGCGTAGAGCAACAAGCTATCGCGATGAAAGAAAGGGGAGACTGAGCCTTAATGGGACACACGTTCATCGAATCTTCATCACGAGGAAAATAAGTACAAAAGGCATTGCAGATCCTTACATGCCCCCACGGGGTGATTCATGATTCTTCGCAGGAAACGAAAGCTGATGCTAAGGGGGATCCTATCTACATCCTCCTGTGGCGGATGCCATCATCAACAGTGGGCCACGGGAGGCTGGCGCCAACCCCATCCAGATCAGCAAGGGCGGCGGCCAGACGCTGCAGCCTTGCTCGAGGCGCGACGAGAGCTCGAGGGGACGTAGCTGTCGTCGCTCGTCTCCGGAGTCTCCTAGAGCTCAGGAGAGCTGCTGGACTCCCAAGGGCTGTTGCTCCTGGAGTGGTTGCGAGCGGAGCGCGCATCAGCCTCGTGCTTCCCTCCGGCGCAACACTTGAGGCGGCGGCCCTCGGCGTCGAAGACCTTGAAGAAGAGCGTGGAGGCACCGTCGTATTCGAAGTGGATCACGAGGGCGCCCCTCGCACGGCAGATCCGAGCGATCTCCCCCCAGCCGCTGGTCATGAAGATCTTGCCGATAGGGACCGCTTCGATCTTCGCTCTGATCGCCGGAGCGTCGCAATCGGCATGCTGCAGCCAAAGCTCGAGAGGCCCCCTCGGCGGCAGCACGTCGGAGAAGAACCGCGGGAAGCAGATCCAGGAGCTCGGAGGCGTCGATGCCCACAGCACCAACTCGCGCGAGTAGTCCGCGGCGTGGACGCCGCGCGTCGCCATGGCGCGGCGACCCTGAATGCGGCGCGGGCGGCGCTGCTCATTGCTTCATCCTCCCGAGCCCTCGGCTTGGGCGTACAGGGGTAGCGGATACCCCGGTGGAGGCCGCTCGCACCTAGGCCTCACCGCCACTTGCATCGCCGCTTCGTCACGGCGATGGATCGACCTCTTCTTCAGCGGGAGGAGCTCCAGGACATCCCGGGGAGCTTTCCCCTTCTCTTCGGCGGAGAACCTTCGGATAGGCGCCATTGGAAGCAAGCAGAAGAGCAAGGAGGAAGAAGCAAGCGAGCATGGAGGAGATGGGCGATGGGGGCCCCGTCCCCCTCTCCATTTATAGTGGAAGAAGGCCAACCGGCACCTCCCATGATCACAGGTAATGATGGATTCCCTTGCATGTCGTAGAGACTTGACAAGTCGTGCAGTTGCCAAGGCAGCATGGGGAAGCGGAGATGCCCACGTCCAATCAACCACCATGCGTCGACCAAGGCCGCAGGCTTTGGGGGCCCGCGGTGCTCTGAACTTGACCCTTGGCTTTGCCGCAAAGCCAAGCCCGCGCGCACCTTGGGCCCGGGGGCTACGGTCAGCGTTCTGGGAACGGGGGTCCCGAGACTTGCCTGCCTACGGCCCACGGCGTGGCTGATCCAGCAGGCCGTACGACCCGTCTTCACCAACAAGGCATCCAAGACCCTCGTGAGGGGCCAAGCCTCGTGAGGCGGATGATGCAAGACCTCCTCTAGAGTGGCCTATCCTGGCAGGCTCATAAGGAGCGGAGATATCAAGGCGGGGCAAACCTCACGAGGCTCTCGTGACATGAGCCATGATGATCGACACCAGGCGGGCGCCACCGCGCGCAGTGTCCTTGTTTCCTCTTTGGTGCAAAAGGGGCAAGCGCAACCGCGGGGTACCGAGGCCTCAGGCAAAGGTTGCCATTTCGGTGCAACAAGACCAAGACCACAGACTGCAAAATGGAGGTCATCGTGGAGCCCAAAGCAGCGTCACCACCAGAGGTTTGTGCAGGCGAAGACTACTTTTGTCATGATAGCTTGTACTAGCTACCCCCCTTCAAATTAGCCCGCCATTGTTGGCTCCCTTCCCGCTCGATATTTGGGAAGAGGACCAGGGCCTCTATAAATAGGACTAGCTACCACCGTGGATGGGGGGGATCTTAGCTAGAGGAGATCATCAAAGATCGAGAGACACACCACAAGTTCATACGCACAAGAGCACATCAACCTCAGGAGGCAGTTCTTCCCTTGTACTGTTCATCATCAGCCCAAGAGGCAATCCACCACCACCACACTGGAGTAGGGTATCACACCACAACGGTGGCCCGAACCAGTATAAACCCTGTGTCTTTCTGTGTTGCGAGTTCATCGAGTTCGTCCGCAAGATCTTAGTGAGCTAGAGCATTTATTGGTAGAAGGGAAAGGCTTCGCGCGCACCCCAGTGTTCGAACCTTAAGGGTTTGCCGGAGCCCCACATTCGACAGCGTCCGGTGAACATCGGGTTTTGGGCCTCTTCTTCTCCGGCGTCGTCGTCCATACCGTTGATGTCCTCAGGGTCGTAATCAAGTTCATCGGTCAAATCCTCTATCGTGGCTATAAAGTGGGTGGAGGGTGGGAAGTAAAATTCTTCATCGTCAGCCCCTAGTTCGAGCCGGATATAGTTCTACTGAGAGTCCTCCGCCAAGGTCAGGTTTTTTAATGAGTTCAGCACATCGCCCAAAGGCGAGTGCTGGAAGATGTCTGCGACACTGAATTTGAAAATCGATAAACGATCAAGCTCGGCGTCCACGGGCTCGCGCGGTTCGGAACCTGTGGCTGGAGACGAATCCAGTGTTCCAGTGGCATAGGCCTCGTGTGATACCAGGTCCATGTATGGCTCCAACGCCGTGGAATCTGCGGCCCCCGAGGTGGGGTTAATCCTTCCATCTCCGGATGGTGTGGCCTGCTCCGGCTCTAGGGCTAGAGCGGTTATAGGAGCGATCTCCTGGATGCGGCCCGATGACAGATTTAGGTCATAATCATCGGGGCGACCGGGGGCGGCCACCGCGGAATCGAATCCGGCGAAGATCAAGTCTCCATGGATGCCCGCGACATAGTTCAAGCTCCCGAATCTGACATAATGGCCAGGGGCGTAGCTTTCGATCTGCTCCAGATGGCCAAATGAGTTGGCCCGCAGTGCGAAGCCGCCGAACACGAAGATCTGCCCGGGGAGGAAAGTTTCTCCGCAGACAGCGTCATTATTGATGATTGATGGGGCCATCGAACCTTTCAGCGACATCACAGAGGAACTCCCAATGAAAGCACCAATGTCGGTGTCAAAACCGACGGATCTCGGGTAGGGGGTCCCGAACTGTGCGTCTAAGGTTGATGGTAACAGGAGACAGGGGACACAAAGTTTTACCCAGGTTCGGGCCCTCTTGATGGAGGTAATACCCTATGTCCTGCTTGACTGATATTGATGAATATGAGTATTACAAGAGTTGATCTATCACGAGATCGTAATGGCTAAACCCTAGAAGTCTAGCCTGTATGGCTAAGGTATTGAGTATATCCTTTCCGGACTACACCCTCCGGTTTATATAGACACCGGGGGGGATCTAGGGTTACATAGAGTCGGTTACATAAGAGGGAATCTTCATAGTTGTTCGCCAAGCTTGCCTTCCACGTCAAGGAGAGTCTCATCCGGACACGGGTACGGCCTTCGGTCTTCATATCTTCACAGCCCATCAGTCCAACCCATAGATGACAGGCCGGACGCCCGATGACCCCTTAGTCCAGGACTCCCTCAGTGGGGAAGAAGATGATGACAATCGGGGCCCTTGAGTCAGCGGCAGAGAGAGAGAGAGGCGAGCAAGGCAGGGAGCGATCGGTGCGTAGCATTTCGGCGCTCGCACAACGCTCGCATGGGCTCAGGGTGCGATGGGCCGGGAGAGAGAGAGAGAGAGAGAGAGAGAGAGAGAGAGAGAGAGAGAGAGAGAGAGAGAGAGAGATGGGTCATGGTGCTGGGCACTGTTGGGCCTGCTGGCTTCGACCATTTGAAGAAAACTGTTTTTTTTCTAAACAGGGAACAAAAACAAAGGAAACAAAATAAGTAAAAACATTACATGGGCATATAATATACCTAAATTTTCAGGAAAATATTTATTACAACATGAACTATTTTTCAAGTTCAAATAAAATTTAACAAAATTCACATAAGTCAAGGAGTGATGCTCTTGCAATAAAACCCCCAAAAATCATTTTTAAATTACCAAAATGATTTCAAATTTATTTGTCTCCATTTTTCTATTGTATGGAATCATTTTACCCTTTTTCCAAAATATTTTATATTTGGAGAAAAATAATTTGAATAAAAACCAAATAACATTAATTGAAAGTGGATTTCAAAATACCTTCAAAGGGAATTTCAATTCGATTCTTTTAAACTTCCAACTCATATTTCATATAATTTGAAGAAGTCATTTTATCTTCTCTCATGAAAATCATTGAGTTTAGAAAGTTTCAGAATTTGAAATATTTTCAGACGGAATTCAATTATTTTTCAAAACCCTTTTCATTTATTTAAATAGAAGAAGTCATATCATCTTCACTCTAGGGTTTTGTTATGAAATGAATTTGAATTCATGGAGATCATCAATGCAAGGTCGAAGTTTGGGAAAATCATTTCATTCCCTCTCATTCAAATTTCCAAAGTTTCAAATTTCAGTCAATTTCACACAAGCAATCACACCACAATCAAACAAACAATCAAAACTATTTTTTAATATAACATTCCAAAATTTAGAATTTTGGGATGTTACATATTAGTAGCAAGCATAGCACGTGTATCTTCATCCAAATCACTAGAAGAGGAGTACTCAACATCTTCTCGCACAATGAAAGTATGTTTATTTGGGCAGTCTGTCGGTGGAAACAACACCTATGGGATCATAGGGAATACCTTCTACGGTTGGCGGGCGTGGGGCTGTGGAAAGAGCGGGTTTAGAAGATCAACACGGGGGAATTTATCCAGGTTCGGGCCGCAAGTGATGTGTAATACCCTACTCCTGCTAGTGTGTTTTTATCTGGTGTTCTTGGACTATCTACAAAGCATGCAGGGTCCAAAAAGTCTGAATCCCTCTCTAGTATGCCTCGGACCTCCTTTTATAGCCAAAGGGGTTGCCACAGTGGCACACAGGAGGTGGAAAGTTTGTACTGTATACAAGTTTATCGCCTAGTGCCGTAGGACAAACGCATTTAATGTGCTGCCAAGGTGCCCCCTCAGTTTATCGGGGATGGAAAGGAAGCTTGTCTCATTTGTCGCCGCCTCGTCTCGCACTGACGCGCATCCAAGTTGACTAGGCGTGCAGCGCCATGCTGGCTGGCTGATGAGTTGGTGCGTTGGCGGAGTCATCACGAAGATCTGCATGCCACCACGCAGGTGCTCACCGAGTTGGCCTGGAAGGTGGACGTCTCCACATAGGTGCCTGCCTTGTTGGCGGGTTGACTGCTGTGTTGGAACGGTGGTGGATCCTTGGCAGGTGGGGGCCTGGCTGCGGCCCGACAGGTGTCCCCGGCAAGGGCCATGCCGGGGTCTCGCAGGTGTCCCTTGCAAGGGTCTTGCTGGGAGTCTTGTGAGCGACCCCTGCAAGGATCTTGCCGGGGGGGGGGGTTCCGTCTTCTAGTTCTCATCTAGTCTTGTATTTTCTTGGTCTTCACAAAGATCCGCATGCCACCATGCAGGTGCCTCCCAAGCCTTGATTCCAATGTTGTCGACGGTGTCGGAACTCATAGGCTCAAGGGTGGCAACTCTGCTGGTGTTGGGCAAGTTGCCCCGGCAAGGCTCTTGCCGGGGAAAGCCCACCTTGTCCCTCTGCTTCTCGTGCCTTTGGCTTGGCGCTGCTCTGGTAGTCTTGTGTCTTCGCTTCCTATGCCCCGCCAAGCATGGCCGTAGGTGTGTGGCTGCGACTGCCTGCGCACAAGTAAAGGGGTACAAAAAGGACTCCTACTTTTGTACACCGGCAGGAGCCCCCGGGCCTGGGCCACATATAAGCGCAGAGCGTCATTAGGCTAGGCCTAGAACGGTGAGTGGGTACGCATGGCAGAGTTTACCGCAGTAACTCTCTCGCTAGTTGTGCTTGCCCACGACCCGCGTTGAATGCGCATCGTGGGGGTCGTGTGCGGGGCGGTTGCTGCACACTTGCGTCACACCGTGGTAAATGGTAAAGAGGCGGCCCGCGCCTTCCCCATAAAAAGGGAAAACCATAGGCACGCTGCTCATTTTACCCCCTGTGCCTTTCCCAATCTCGGAATCGTCGCCCCCTACTTCTTCCTCAAGCCCTTGCCTTTGCCCACCGCCGCCGCGCCCTCATTGCCCTTAATCCTCCATCCCCTCTTAGTTGCTATGGCGCCCAAGATAGGGAAAAGGCAAGGGGGCAGGCAAGGATGCCTGGGAGAAGGAGGCGCTGGAGGGCGGCGCTTCGGACGCAGCACGCCTACTTCCCCTCGACGGTCAATGTGGTCCATCTCAGGGACTACTTCAGGCCCGTGTGGGGGACGAAGATGACGGGGCACCTTGCCACGCGCATTGTCCCTGCCGATTTCACCAAGGCCGACCCAAATCGGTACCCCTTCTTTGTTGACTACTTCTCTTGCGGGCTCTGCCCCCCTTTCTCTGATTTCTTCAACGACGTCAGGCACACCTACGGCTTCCATCTTTTGGATCTTACGCCGAATGCCGTGGCGTGCATGGCCTTTTTCGCCCATCTCTGTGAGGGCTTCGCCGGAGTGCTACCTAGCACGACGCTCTTCCGCCACTACTTCTACCCTTGCATCCAGTCAGGGGGCGCCATCTCCAGGTGCGTCAAATGGATCCCGAGGTCTTAGGAGAAGGGCACGTATCCGAAGGGCGCCCAGAAGGAGAGGTGGGAGGAGTGGCGGAGCCGGTGGTGCTGGATCGAGGAGGAGGATCCACGTGAGTTCTGCTGGGTTCGCCGGAGTTCGCTGGTCTGTTGCAAGGACTGGAGCGACCTCGACGCCAATGACAAGAAGCTCTCGGTTGCCACCACTAGGATCAATCGCCTCACCGTGGCTGGTCTCACCCTTGAAATGATTGGGACTGATTTCATCCGCCGCCGGATTGCCGCACTGCACACCAAGGGGAGGCCGGCCTGGGACTACAGGAACGCGGCTGATGTCATGAGGCTCCGCCCTGAAGCACAACTTCGCAGTGATGGGGCATGCTCACTTTTGCCAGAGGCTCTTCCAGCTCAAGGTGAGTGATGATGGCAGGGCTGAGAGGACCAGCAGAGCCGAGAAGGCCGGCAAGACTGTCAAGGCATCTTTGTGTGGGTTGCCGGCGGGAGTGGTCCCATTGAGCAACAACTCTCGCCAGACCGCCATCATTGCCACGATGTCGGACTTCAGCGCGCATGGCCTCGATCCACTCTGGGTCGAGCCGGAAGCGGAGGAGGTGCAGGCGTTCTTTGACAACTTGTCGGAGAATTATGTCTGCGACAAGCCGCTGCTCATCCGCGACACCACCAAGGAGGAGCTGGACTACATCGCTGCCAGGGCGGTGGAGGCGGCGCTCGCCAAGGAGGCTGGTAGCGCCGACACCGTGGAGGACGAGGCTGACACGGCCGCGGAGGAGAAAGATCTCACCGGATGGGTGGAGTCTGCTAGGGGGGCCAGCTGCGTTGGTGTCGAGGCCCCGCTCGTTGAAGACGTGGTCGAGGAGTTGGCCGAAGAAGAGGCTGAGGCTGACGACCCCTCGGCCACAAGGAAGAGACTCGTCCTGCGGCGGGCTAGCTCCGGTTAGCTGGTCTGGCCCGGCAGGACCGTGCAAGGACAACAGGTCCAGGAGCAGTCCATGCGCCAGACGAGGGCCACGATGACGAAGGCCGCAGCAGCGACAAAGGCGGTGAAGGCTGCGGTAGCGAAGAAAAGGGCTGCCGCTTCCTCCTCGTCCAAGCGGCACCGAACCCCATCCCCTTCTCCTCCTCCTTTGGATGGCACCTCGGAGGTTAACTTTGACCTCGGGACCTTCATCCTGAAGAAGAAGAGGAGGCTAGTGGAAGAGGATGCGGAGGATGAGTAAGCACTTTGCTCTCCATCATCTCCTGACCCCATGCCTATGCTATCCTCCTTTAACTTGATGTTATCCTCACAGGGACATGGAGATGTTAGCCCATAGGGTGGCAGAGAGGGCCAGGGCCTCGACGGGCGACAAGCCTGCAGCGAGCACTCCACGCACGTCGGAGTTGGTCGTGATCAGCTCGGACGACAACCCTCGACACAGCCCCCGCTTCAGCCCCCATCGTGTGTTCAGTACTCACTTCCCGTTGGTGTGTGTTGAGGCACGATCCCTTGGTGCTGACCTTGCCGAGTTCGCCGGAGGAGAGCGGCAGTAGGAGGAGCCGCTGATGGCCACCCCTAACATGCTGCCCCTGTCGACCACGCTGCCCAGAGGGGCGTCCCCGACAAGGGCACTAAGCACCGAGCCCACACGCACGGAGGAGGATGAGCTGAACTTGGGTGGCAGTGGCTCCATCCTGGTAACGAACGTTGGCGGGGAGGGAACCACTTCTTCGCAGCTTGGCACGGGTACGTGGCCCGCCTTATGTCCCTGTCTTTTCTTCTTCTTCTTTTTGAACCTTGATTTTGGCCTCGTCTCATTCTTCTTCTTGGTATCCAGACCCTCCCTCGGCGGACCAGGGGGATATTGATACAGTCATGGAGGAGGTCTCCAAGAACACTGAGGCCGAGGCCGACAAGATTGCTGCTGAGGAGGCTGCCAAGACCATCGCTGAGGAGGCCGCCAAGGGGCCTGCTGGGGAGGCCGACAAGGCTGTGCTACCGAGGAGGCCGGCAAGGGGCCTGCTAGGGAGGAGGTGGCCGACAACCAACGTTCCTCCCCTACAGCCCCTGTCCTGGGAAAGTACTTGAAGGTGGGTGACAACCTGTTCGTCCACCTCCCAGGGACGGCGGGTACCAGGGCGCCAGCCGAGGGGGAGGTGATTGACGACGAGGCGCTCGTCACCGCCGGGCTCTAGGTTGTTGATGAACCGAGCGCTGGCGGTGGAGGTTCCCAAGAGGAGCAGCTTCTCCGAGCCACGAGCGTCAACTTCCAGAAGCTCCACCGTGCCCGCCTAGACAAGGCGAAATCCAGGATGGCGGCAGCGGACAAGGCGTAGGCGAATCTTGAGGAGCGCATCGCTCAGACGCAGGCCTGGTTCCGTGAGGCTCAGGAAGAAATGAAGGCTGCCCAGAGCGAGCTGGCTGAGCGTAGATGGGAGCTCATCCTAAAGCAGGCTGACATTGAGAAGGCCGAGGAGGTGGCGAAGGAACAGGCCGCCAAGGATGAGGCCGCTCGGCAATAGCACCAGGCTCTACTGAACTCCCAGGAGTAGGACCTTGCCGCCCGTGAGGAGGTGCTTGCTGCCACACTCCGCAGCAAGGATGAGGAGGCCGAGAAGCTCGTCGCGCAGTGGACCCAGGAGCTGGAGCAGAGGCACAAGGACACGCTCGATGCTCGGGCTCGGGTTCACGCCGGCGAAATGGAGAAGCTGGAGCTGGAGCGGGATGGGCTAAAGAAAGTGGTCTTGGAGCTGACGGAGGAGAGGGACACGACCAAACGCGCTTTGGCGGATGCCCAGGCCACAGTGTCTGACAAGGCCAAGCTGCTCTCCGAGGCCAACGACTCCATCAGTGACCTTAAGCTGAAACTGGACAGCTTGGAGGGGAAGCTTTCGGAGGCCATAGCTCGTGAGGAGACCCTGAATAAGGTCCTGGAGGATGAGAAGCGGCTGTGGAGCAATGACGCCGCCGAACACAAGGATTACACAAATAGCGTAAACCTCTGGATCAGCTGCCTCATCGATGTCGCGGAGAGGCTCACCACGCAGCTGGCCGCCATGGGCATACTGAACTTCAAGTACTCCCCGGAGGTGAATGTGAGCCCCAACGCCAGGCTTGTTCTTTGAGGGCATCCTTGAAGCCCTGGAGCAGCTTCGTTCCAATTGAGCGACCTCTCTGGCCAATGAGGCCTGGAAGCTCTTCTGGGGCGCCCTGACCAAGGTCCTCACCAAAGTGGCGTACTGGAACCCCAACATCGACTTTGCCAACGCGCTGGAGAGCTTGCTGAAGGATGTGGACCTCGCGGCGCTTGAAGAGCGTATCGAGCCCATCATCCGGCGCGTTGATGGAGTTAGGAGGGTGGAGGGCCGACGCCGAGACTAGGAACCCCGTTTCTCATTGCCGTTGTGAGTTCATGACCAATACAATTTTATCTTAAGTTAGAACTGTAGCAACAATTAATGTAATATAACTCTGCAGTACTTTAAGATGGAACATGCTATCTTCCTGTATTGATCTTTATTTGTACGTATATACCCTACGCCTAGTAGGATAGGTTCGCCAGCGCGTGAACCCATTCTATGGCGCTTTGAGGACGGATCCCTAGCAGCCTGCCGGGGGGCGCTTGCTGCCGGACAAACCACCTTCTCGCTATCAGCGCGGCCGCTTGAACTATTGAGCGGACTCGAAACAGAACAAGGGCGTTGCTGATAGGCGGCAGGTCACCTTGCCATTCTCAGCGCGGCCGCTTGAACTGTTGAGCGGACTCGAAACAGAACAAGGGCGTTGCCAATAGCGGAAGGGTCCCAGTGCATGCATGCTTTCCATACAAAGAGCAAGAATTGCTCAAAGTTGTGCGTGACTTAGCTTTTTGCGGCCACACGGATGGTCGTTGCAGCTGCGGAGGGCACCACAGTGCGACTGATTGACGTCGCCTTCTCTTCTCGATCCATCGCGACGAAGGAGTCGGTAAGTTGGCTCCAAAACTGGATTTTCACAGCTTGCGCCCCCTACCTGGCGTGCCAAGGATGTCGGTGGAAACGGCACCTATGGGATCACAGGGAATCCCTTCTACAGTTGGCGGGCGTGGGGCAGTGGAAAGAGCGGGTTTAGAAGATCAACACGAGGGAATTTATCCAGGTTCGGGCCGTAAGTGATGTGTAATACCCGACTCCTGCTGGTTTGTGTTTATCTGGTGTTCTTGGACTAGCTACAAAGCGTGCAGGGTCCAAAAAGTCCGAATCCCTCTCTAGTATGCCTCGAGCCTCCTTTTATAGCCAAAGGGGTTGCCACAGTGGCACACAGGAGGTGGAAAGTTTGTACTGTATACAAGTCTATCGCCTGGTGCCGTAGGACAAACACATTTAATGCGCTGCCGACGTTCCCCCTCACTTTATCAGGGATGGCAAAGAAGCTCGTCTCGCCCGTCGCCACATCGTCTCGCATTGACGCACATCCAAGCTGACTAGGTGTGCAGCGCCATGCTCGCTAGCTGCTGAGTTGGTGCGGTGGTGGAGTCTTCACGAAGATTTGCATGTCACCACACAGGTGCTCGCCGAGTTGGCCTGGAAGCCGCACGTCACCACGCAGGTTCCTGCCTTGTTGGCGGGTTGACTGCTGTGTTGGAATGACGGTTGAGCCTTGGCATGTGGGGGCCTGGCTGCGGCCCCGCAGATGTCCCCGACAAGGGTCTTGCCGGGGGTCTTGTGAGCATCCCCGGCAAGGATCTTGCCGGGGGTTTTCCGTCTTCTGGTTCTCATCTAGTCTTGTATGTTCTTGGTCTTCACAAAGATCCGCATGCCATCATGCAGGCGCCTCCCATGTCTTGGTTCTAATGTTGTCGACGGTGTCAGAACTCTTAGGCTCAAGGGTGGCGAATCTGCTAGTGCAGGGCAAGTTGCCCCGGCAAGGCTCTTGCCAGGGCTACGTAAGCTGCCCCGGCAAGGCTCTAGCCAGGGAAATCCCACCTTGTTCCTTTGCTTCTCGCGCCTTTTGCTTGGCACTGCTCTGGTAGTCTTGTGTCTTCTCTTCCTCTGCCCCGCCAAGCGTGGCCACAGGCGTGTGGCTGCGACTGCCCGTGCACAAGTAAAGGGGCACAAGAAGGACCCCTACTTTTGTACACCGACACAGTCCTTCATCAAGTGCCCACCAACTTTGCATATATGACACTTCATGTCCCTTGTGCGTCCAGATGAAGTGGTGGGTGTTATAGACATTGCTTTCGAAGCCTCGGATGATCGTGGAGCTGATGTTGAACTTGATGGGTGTGCACCATTGTTCAAAATAGGTGGTGTAGACTCAGTAGTGGACAGAACAGTAGGAGAGGGTGTCCATGATGAGCGGTGACCTGCAGAAAAGTTACCTCGTCCCTTGTTGTGTCGTCCCTGTACTTCCCTTTCAGCTTTACAAGCAAAATGAAACAAACGAGTAATAGAATTGTACTCCTTATAGTCCAAGATATCCTGAATATCAAGATTCAAACCACCTAAAAATCTAGCCATCATAGCATCTTCAGTTTCAACTAGTCCACATTGCACTAAGACAATTTGCAATTCTTGATAATAATTCTCTAGATAACTACTACCTTGTTTTAAACGTTGCAATTCTTTTAGTTTATCACGGGCATAATATGAAGGAAGATAACACTGTCACATAGCTCGTTTTAAAGCATCCCAAGTAGTAGGTATATTGTTCGCATTAACAAGGCAATACTCACTCCACCAATGTCGGTGTACAAAAGTAGGGGCTCTCCATTGTACCCCTTTACTTGTGCACGGGCAGTCAGAGCCGCTCCCGCGGCTGCACTAAGCAGGGCAGAGGAGGGAAGCTGGAGCACGAGATGACTGAAGCAATGCCAAGGCCAGAGGCACAGAGAGAAAGAGGGCGTGGTGGACTCCCCCGGCAAGACCCTTGTCGGGGCAGTCTCCGCAGCTTCGGCAAGAGCCTTGCCAGGGCAACTTGCCCAATGCCAGCAGAATGCGCCGCCCTTGAGGCAAGGGGTTCCAACGCCATGACCCACATAGGAACCCGCGCTCGGGAGGTACCTCCATGGTGGCATGCAGATCTTTGTGGAGATCATAAATACACAAGATCAGATGAGGACCAGAAGACGATGATCCTTGGCAAGATCCTTGCCAAGGAAATCCACAAGACCCCCGACAAGATCCTTGCCGGGGACGACCACGGTGTCACGACAAGACTCTTGTCGGGCCCCCGACAAGACCCTTGCCAAGGACATCTGCGGGGCCGTAGCCAGGCCCATGTCTGCCAAGACTCCACCACCGCTCCCATGCATGTGATAGCTCAACCAGATGGGCGGGCATCTGTGTGGCAGTGTGCGGTCTCCACACCAACTCAGCAAGCACCTGCGTGGTGGCATGTAGATCTTCGTGAAGACTCCGCCACCACGCCAGCCCAGCAACCAGCCAACGTGGCGCTACAATGCCTCGTCAGCTCGGACGCGCGTCGGAGCCAGGCAAGGCGGCGACAGCTGGGATGAGCTTCCTTGCCGTCCCCGATAAAGCAATAGGGGCACATCGGCAGCGCATTAAATGCATTTTTTCGACGGTGCCAGAGGATAGACTCAGCCACTATATGCCTTTCCACCTCATGTGTGCCACTGGGGCGACCCCCTTTTTGGCTATAAAAGGAGGCCCGAGGCGTACTGGAGGGGGATTCGGATCTTTGGAACTAGACACACGCTGTAGCTAGTTCAAGAACTCAAGAACACTCCGATATACATCAAAGCAGGACTAGGGTATTACACGTCTCTGTGGCCCGAACCTGGGTAAACGATCCTTGTGCTGACCGCCAGACCCGCTCTTTGCACAACCCCGCGCCTGCCAACCATAGAAGGGATCCCAGTGATTCCATAGGTGTCGTTTCCACCGACATCCTTGGCGCGCCAGGTAGGGGGCGCAGTTGGGAAAATCTAGTCTGGTTGAAGCAGCGGCTTCATCATGGTCATCACTCCAAGGAAGAAGACGACCGAACAAGTGACATCCTCGGTGGATGCAGTGAACGCTCGCGCAGGTGCAGAAAAGCTAAGTCATGCAGAACTTTAAGCAATTCCTTTTTATATATATGGTTATCGTCCTTGACGATCTTGCCCTGTGTATGGAAAACCTTCACGCAATGGGGCCGTGCTACTATTGGCAAAGCCCTCGTTCTGTTTTGAGTCCGCTCAATAGTTCGAGCGGCTACGTCGAGAACCTTCTGCGATTGGCAATGCTCTTGTTCTGACTCGAGTCCGCTCGACAATTCCAACGGCCGCGTTAAGAGTAGTGAGGTGGTTTGCCCGAAAGCAAGCACACCCGGCAGGCCATTGGGGATCCGTCCTCGAGGCGCCGTGGCCCGGGTTTCCGCGCCGGCAAGCCTACCCGATTAACGTAGGGTGTTCATACAAAGGGAGATCAAACTGGAAAATAACATGCATCATTTCAAAAGCACTACAGAGTTATATTACATCAATAATTGTTGCGGTTCTAAGTAATGATAAAAATTTTCTTGGTCGTGAACCTATAGCGGCGGTAAGAAACGGGGTGCCTAGTCCCGGTGCTGGCCTTCCATACTTCGAACTCCATCGATGCGGCTAATGACGGGCTCGATACGCTCCTCAAGCGTCGCGAGGTCCACATCCTCCGGCAAGCTCTCCAGTGCAGCATCGAAGTCGAGGTCAGGGTTCCAGTACGCCACCTTGGTGAGGACCTTGGTCATGGCACCCCGGCAAAGCCTCCGGGCCTCATCGGCCAGAGAGGCCGCCCTGTTGGAGCAGAACTGCTCTAGGGCCCCGAGAACACCCTCGAAGAACAGGGTCAGCCTGGCATTGGGACTCACGCTCGGCTCCGAGACGTACCTCACGTTTGGCATCCCCATGGTAGTCAACTGCGTGGTGACCTTGCCGGCGACGCCGGCGAGGCGGTTGATCTAGAGGTTCTCGCCCTTCACAAAATCCTCGTGGTTGGCGGCTTCGTTCTTCCGCAGCTGCCTCTCCTTCTCCAGATTCTTGGTCAGGGTCTCCTCCCGGGCCCTGACCTCCGACAGCGTCCCCTCAAGACCCTCTACCTTCAGCTTCAGATCTTGGATGGAGTCGTTGGCCTTGGAGAGTATCTCGGCCTTGCCGAGGACTGTGACCTGCGCATCAGCCAAAGCGCCATTAGCCGCGTCCCTCTCCCCCGTCAGCTCCAGGATCTGCTTCTTCAGCCCGTCCCGCTCTACCTCCAGCTCATTCACCTTGCCGACATGGACCTGGGCCTGAGCATTGAGTGCCTCCTCGTGCCTCTGCTCTAGTTCCTGGTCCGCTGCACGACAAGCTTCTTGACCTCCTCGTCCTTGCCGCGGAGTGTCGCGGCAAGTTTCTCCTCACGAGCGGCAAGGTCCTCCTCCTAGGAGTTCAGCGCGACCTGGTGCCGGCGCCCTCGTCCTTAGCGGCCTGTTGTCTCGCCGCCTCCTGGGCCTTCTCGATATCAGCCTGCTTCATGACAAGCTCTAGCTTGCGCTCGGCCAGCAGATCCTGGGCGGTCTTCAGTTCCTCATATTCCTGGCGGAACCAAGCCCGCGTCTCGGCGACATGCCCCTCGAGGTCCGCCTCCGCCTTGTCCATCGCCGCCATCCTGGACTTGGCCTTGTCCAGGCGGGCACGGTGAAGCGCCCGGAGCTTATGGAAGTTGGCACTCATGCCCTGGAGGAGCTGCTCTTCCTGGGAACCACCGCCACCGGTGCTTGGTTCGTCAACGACCTCAAGCTCGGCAGCGGCAAGCACCTCGTCGTCGAACACCTCCCCCTCAGCGGGCGCCCTGGTGCTCGCCGTCCATGGGAGGTGGACGAACAGGTCGTCGCTCACCTTCAGGTACTTGCCCAAACCAGAGGCGGTGGAGGAGGAAGGATGGTCGTCAACCACCTTCTCGTCGGCAGCGGCCTCGCAGGCCTCCCTGACGGGCCCCTCGCCAGCCTCCCCGGCAACGGCCTCGCCGGTCTCCCCGGCAGGCCCCTTGGCGGTGTCCTCAGCAGCGCCCTTGGCGGCCTCCTCAGCGGCGATCTTGTCGGCCTCGGTCGCAGCATCCCTAGCGACCTCCTCGATGATAGTGTCCACGTCCTCCCGGTCCGCCGAGGAAGGATCTGGATACCAAGAAGGGGAATGAGGCGAAGTCAAGACCAAAATTCGAAAGAACAAAAATGAGCGGGGTTAGAAGGCAAACAGCTGACCCGTGCCAAGCTGGGAAGAAGTGGCCCCCTCCCCACCAACATTCGATGTCAGGACGGAGCCGCCGGCTCCCGGGTTCGCCTCCTCCTCCTCCGTGCGCATGGGCTCGGTGCTTGGCGCCCTTGCCAGGGACGCCCCTCGGGGCGGCGTAGTTGATGGGGGCGGCGTGTTGGGGGTGGCCCTCAGTGGCTCCTCCTGCTGCCGTCCTCCTCCTGCGACC
The DNA here is from genome assembly GCF_018294505.1 of Triticum aestivum. Taxonomy (NCBI): domain Eukaryota; kingdom Viridiplantae; phylum Streptophyta; class Magnoliopsida; order Poales; family Poaceae; genus Triticum; species Triticum aestivum. Next base: position 220,331,942 of record NC_057797.1, read on the forward strand.
ATGGCAAGGTCAGCACCAAGAGATCGTGTCCTAGCACACGGTGATGGGGAGAGAGTGATGAACGCACGCTGGGGGCTGCGCCGGGGGCTGCTATCCGGGCTGCTCTCCACTACCAGCAGCGTACTCAAGGTGCCCGCCGGGGGCTGGCCGCCCGTCGAGGCCCTGGCCCTCTTCGCCACCCTCTAGGCCAGCATCTCCATATCCCTGCGAAGGTGAAGACAACTCAAGAAAAGTGGCACGGTCTGAGGGGACGGAGATGACAAAAGATAAGATACTTACTCATTCTCCGCCTCCTCTTTCATTGCCTTCCTCTTCCTCCTCGGGCTAAGGGACCCGAGGTCGAAGATGACCTCCGTGTCATCGTTTGTGGTAGGAGGGGAAGCGAGTGGAGTCTGAGGACACTTGGACGAAGAAGAGGCAGTCGCTTTCTTCTTCGCCACCGCAGCCTTCAGCGCCTTCCTTGCCGTCGCGGCCCTCGTCTGGCGCACAGACGCCTCCTGAGTTTGTTGCGGTTGCGCGGCCCTGCCGGACCAGACCGGCTCACCAGAGCTGGCCCGCCGCAGGACACGCCCTCTCCCCATGGCCGGGGGGTTGACAGCCTCGATCTCCTCCACGGACGACTCATCGACCACATCTTCAATGAGAGGGGCCCCGGTGCCGGTGCTGCTGGCCTCCCCAGCGGATTCCGCCCACTGGGCGAGCTCCTTCTCCTCTCTAGCCCTCGCAGCCTCATCCTCCACACCACCAGTGCAACCAGCCTCCTTGGCGAGCTCCGCCTCCGCCGCCCTGACGGCGATATAGTCCAGCTCCGCTTGGGTGGTGTCCTGGATGAGCAGTGGCTCGTCATGGACGTACTTCTCCAACAAGGTGTCGAAGAACTTCTGCACCTGATCCACCTCCGGCTCGACCCAATTTGGGTCAAGGCCGTGCGCATTACTGTCCGGCATCATGGCGATAATGTCGGTTTGGCGGGAGTTGTTGCTCAGCGGGACCACCCCCGTCGGCAACCCAAACAGGGGCCCCTTGGCGACCTTGCCGGCCTTCGCGTCCTTGCCGGTCCTCTCGGCCCTGCCATCGCGGTCCACGTCGAGCTGAAAAAGCTGCTGGCAAAAGTGGGCGTGCCCCATCACTGTGAAGTTGTGGTTCAAGCCGGGGCGAAGCCGCATGATGTCAGCCGCATTCCTGAAAAGCCAGGCCGGCCTCCCCTTGTTGTGTAGTGGAGCGATTCGGCGGCGGATGAAATCCGCCCCAATCATCTCCAGGGTGAGCCCTGCAACGGTGAGGTGATGGATCCTAGTGATGGCGACCTTGAGCTTCTCATCCCGGGTGTCGACATCGCCCCAGTCATCTCTGTGAACCGGCGGCGCCTGGCGAACCTGGCAAAATTCCTATGGGACGTCCTCCTCAATCTAGCAACACCGACTCCGCTAGTCCTCCCACCTCTCCTTCTGAGCGCCCTCCGGATATGTCCCCTTCTCCTGGGTCCTTGGGATCCAGGCAACACAACCGGAGATGGCGCCTCCCTTCTGGATCCGAGGATAGAAGTAGTGGCGGAAAAGCGCCGTGTTGGGATGCACTCTGGTGAAGCCCTCGCAGAGATGGGCGAAAAGGGCCATGCATGCCACGACATTTGGAGTGAAATCCAGAAGGTGGAAGCCATAGGTGTGCATGACATCATTGAAGAAATCAGAGAAAGGGGGCAGAGGCTGCAGGAAAAGTAATCGACGAAGAATGGGTACCGATTCGGGCCGGCCTTGGCGAAATCAGCGGGGATGATGCGCGTGGCCGGATGCCCCGTTGTCTCCCCCGTCTTGCACCCCCACAGGGGCTTGAAGTTGTCCTGGAGATGGACCGTGTCGACCATCGAGGGAAAGTAGGTGAGCTGCGTCCGCAGCGTCGCCAACTCACTCTCCGACGGCTCCTTCCCCCCGACATCCTTGGCCACTCCCTTGCCTTTGCTGGTTTTGGGTGCCATGGCGGCTGCGAGAGGTGAAGGATGAAGGACAGCGAAGACGTGGCGGTGGCGAGTGAGAGCAAGAGCTTGAGGAGGAAGAAGGAGGGGACGGCGGTTCCGAGATTAGAGAAGGCACAGAGGGTAAATGAGAAGCGCGCCCACGGTTATTCCTTTTTACGAGGAAGGCGCGGGCCGCCTCTTTACCATTTACTACGACATGACGCATGCGTGCGGAAACCGCCACACGCATGACCCCCACGTCACGCATGACCCTCCACGCCATGCGTTCAACGTGGGTCGTGGGGAAGCGCAGCGAGCGAAGGAGTTACTACAAGTAAAAATCCGCCCCGCCTGCCCGCGCACCGTTCTGGGCGTAGCAACAACGCGTCGCGCTTATGTGAGGCCCAGGCCTGGGGGCTCCTATCGGTGTACAAATGTACGGGTTCTCCTTTGTACCCCTTTACTTGTGCACGGGCAGTCAGAGCCGCACCCGCGGCCGCACTGAGCAGGGCAGAGGAGGGAAGCCGGAGCATAAGACGACCGAAGCAACACCAAGGCCAGAGGCACAGAGAGTAAGAGGGTGAGGTGGACTCCCCCGGCAAGACCCTTGCTGGGGCAGTCTCCGCAGCTTCGGCAAGAGCCTTGCCGGGGCAACTTGCCCAATGCCAGCAAAATGCGCCACCCTTGAGGCAAGGGGTTCCAACGCCATCACCCACATCGGAACCAAGGCTCGGGAGGCACCTCCATGGTGGCATGCAGATCTTTGTGGAGATCATAAATACACAAGATCAGATGAGGACCAGAAGACGATGATCCTTGGCAAGATCCTTGCCAAGGAAATCCACGAGACCCGTGGTAAGATCCTTGCCGGGGACGACCGCGGTGTCACAGCAAGACCCTTATTGGGCTCCTGGAAAGACCCTTGCCAAGGACATCTGTGGGGCCGCAGCCAGGCCCATGTCTGCCAAGACTCCACCACCGCTCCCATGCATCTGCTAGCTCAACCAGCTGGGCAGGCATCTGCGTGGCAGCATGCGGCCTCCACACCAACTCAGCAAGCACCTGCGTGGTGGCATGCAGATCTTCGTGAAGACTCCGCCACCGCTAGCCCAGCAGCCAGCCAACATGCCACTATAAAGCCTCATCATCTCAGACGCGTGTCGGAGCCAGGCGAGGCGGCGACAGCTGGGACGAGCTTCCTTGTCGTCCTCGATAAAGCAAGAGGGTCACGTCGCCAACGCATTAAATGCATTTGTCCAACAGTGCTAGAGGATAGACTCAACCACTATACACCTTTCCACCTCCTGTATGCCACCGTGGCGACCACTTTTTGGCTATAAAAGGAGGCCCAAGGCATACTGGAGGGGGATTCGGATCCTTGGAACTAGACACACACTGTAGCTAGTTCAAGAACTCAAGAACACTCCTATATACATCAAAGCATGACTAGGGTATTACGCATCTCCGTGGCCCAAACCTGGGTAAACGATCCTTGTGCTGACCGCCAGACCCGCTCTTTGCACAACCCCACGCCCACCAACCGTGGAAGGGATCCCAGTGATTCCATAGGTGTCGTTTCCACCGACAACCAAAGAGAAGCAAAGTTTGTAAATTCACTAGTGTCTGTCTTAACTCTTTGGTTCTCAGGAATATCATAACATGCAAATTTTTGTTCAATAGAAAGTTCCCAATCAAGATAATCATCTGGATTATATTTACCATTGAAAGCAGGCATAGTAAATTTAATTTTAGCACTAGAGTGGTCGTAATCTCGAACATCATACCTGTGTGGACCTCGTGCCATACCTTGACAGTTGAAATGTAGTTGTCGACGAGCACAGTCATTGTGGTGGTTGACCATTTGGTCATCTTTGGTGTCACCAGAATAATCCTCGTAGTTGTCCCCATGTTGCTCGACGCGGGGAGGAATTTGTTGGTGTTAGTTTATGGTGGCGGCATCAGTGGCAGTAGCTGGGTGTTGTGGAGGACCCATGGGCATATGTCGAGCTCGTGAAATAGTGACGCTGCCCGTGAAGTTGCGAGGATCAACGTTGTTGTTGCCTGGGGGTGTAGTCTGCATCTCGTCCAGATGTGACAAGATATCCTTTAGTTGTGTGTTTGTGTAAGTGCATCTAGTGCCACTCCTAGTTGGTTTTGGAGTATTGACGACAAACTTGGTTGAGGGACTAATGTGTTTGTGAGAATTTCAGGATAAGACAGGTAGTAGTCCCATATTGATTCAGTTTACCTATCAGAGATGACCCCTAAAAATGTGTGAAGACATTGAAGACAATGGTGGACTGTGAAGATATTCACAGTGAAGATTTTGACATGAGAAGACATTCACATGAAGACTATGGAGTGCGAAGAGATAGGTGTTTTGTAGTTTCCGTTTCTTCTTTGTTGAGTCATAGGAACCATTGTACCATTAAGTTGGGTCCAAGTGAACAAAGTCAGAGTGACTGATGTGGTGCTCAACCAAATCCTCTGTCTTCGAGCGAAGACAATGAGAGCAAATCTTATCTAGAGATGGATGAGTCAGCTTTACTTGTATCCCAAGTCAAGCTGCCGCTGTGTTTTAAATCTGACTTTTGGACACGTGTCAGTTCCTTAGTGACCCAGGGCCATTTCAGACTAATCAGGCTAGGTTGCCTCCTGGCTATAAATAGCCCACCCCCTACACCATAAATTGGTGGCTGCTCAGAGTTAGTGCACGACTTTTGTCGTTTGAGAGCAACCCACCTCTGAAGCATTTGAGAGGGAGAGAGAGATCCTTGTGAGGACAAAGCCCTAAACACCTAGAGCCAAAGAGTGTTAGGCATCACTGAAGTCTTTCTGTCTGCGTGACCTGAAGACTTGTTACACTTGAGGTCTGTGAATCCTCCAGCCGGTTAGGCGTCGCGTTCTGAGCATCCAAGAGTCATTGTGGATTGCCGGTGAACGAAGTCTGTGAAGGTTTGGAAGTCTACCTTGAAGACTTACCAGAGTAATTGGGTGAGGACTGGGTGTCCTTAGGTCAAGGGGAATAAGGTGAAGACGCGGTCTTCTGAGTTGAATCTTAGCCTCCCTAACTAGACGTACAATTGTCACAGCAACTGGAACTGGTCTACAAAATCCTTGTCTTCACCGAGCAACTGGTTTTATCCTTCACTTTCCTTTACTTTACAGTTTGTCTTCATGAAGTCATTGTTTTCCTGTATGATCTGATTGACTTCACTGAGTGAAGACTATTTACTGTTTGGCTTCATATTGTCTTCCATCCTGATCCTTACTACCTAGTTGCTCATAGTATTCGTGCTTTCACTTTCATTGCAATCTTGACTATGGCTTGTCTAGTGTAGTCTACCTTCCGCTGCATATCAATAGGTTCATTTCTTTTGTTTGTCTTCAAAGATCTCGTGTTTTTGAAGACTTCCATAAAAATCACCTATTCACCCCCTCTAGTCGATAACTAGCACTTTCAATAGGTATCAGAGCAAGATGCTCCCTTGTTCTGTGTGATTCGGTTTAACCACATGGAGTTTTAGATATGTCGATTGCCGGGATAATCAAGGTCTCCGTTGTGTGCCCTGTCTTCGGTGGCACTAATTACCCGTACTGGAAGAATAAGATGCGTATGCATCTTGAAGCCATTGACGTCGACCTCTGGTATGTCATCAAGAACGGTGTTCCCAAGGTCAGTGAAGGTGTCACCGTTGCTGATGTCAAGAGGTTCATTCAATTGGACTCGACCGCCAAGAACATCATCTGTGGTCACCTGACCAAAGGACAGTACGGCCGTGTGAGTGCACTGGAAACTACAAAGCTAGTCTGGGACTGGCTCTCCAAGGTCAACGAAGGCATCTCAACTCAGAGAGACTCAAGGATTGATGTTCTTCGCAGCCTCTTCAACCCCTTCAAGAGAAATGACGATGAGAATGTCCAACTCACGTTTGATCGCCTCACTGATATCACAAATGAGCTTCACGCACTTGGTGCCACTGAGATCACCAAGGACGAAATCGTCAAGAAGCTTCTGAGATCACTTGATAGCTCATTCGACACCCTAGCCCTAATGATTCAAGAATGTCCTGACTTCAAGACACTAGATTCGTCTGACGTACTTGAGAGGCTCAACACACATGAGTTCTAGTTATCTACCTATGGTCCCAACTATGGCCGAACTCGTGCTTTGAAGGCAAAGGTTGTTTCCTCATCTGAAGAAGAATCTGACTGCGGTTCTGGTGATCCTGAAGAAATTGGAAGGGAGCTGGCTATGCTCGTGAAGAAGTTGCAAAAGTTCTCCAAGAAGAAAGGCTTCAGAAAGTCTTCAAGATCTAGCTCAATAAATGATGAAGCTTCCCCTCGTTACTACAAGAACAGAACATGCCACAAATGCAAGAAACCTGGTCACTACATCTCACTACAAAAAAATACACTTCCGTGATGATACATGTTTGTCACAGTAGGTCGCATTTTTTGTCATGCATGTACATCCATGACGATTTTATGACAGAATCAAGATAGTCATACCTGTGCTGTCGTAGAAGTGTTCCATGACATTACCAAAATCATCATCACGGAAGTGTGCACTTCCATGATGATAAATCGCGCATCACAGAAGTGCTTTCGTCAAGGGTGACCGACACATGGCATCCACCGTAACGGAACGCCATTAAGCTATCGGGTCGGGTTTTGGATCCGATAACCCGTTAACAGCCCCGACCAATGGGGATTTTCCACGTGTAAAATCATCATTGGCTGGAGGAAACACGTGTCGGCTCATCGTTGGGATAGATGTCATCCACTCATTGGACAGAAGGTGCCTATGATACGTCGACACGTGGCACGACCAAACAGAGGCCATTCCTGTGAAAAGGCCGACCCGTTTGACTTGGTCAAAAGGTGGCGGGCTGGCCCATGGAAAGCCTGTTAACGGCCTATTCGCATATAGCCCATTTACAACCCGCTAACCCAAGGCCCGTTACGCCCTATCCGAATTAGGCCCAGTAGCATCATCTGGGCCATCCAATATGATTCCAGCCTGTTTTCACTTCTGGCCCATGTATGGCCCATGACGTCTTTCGGCCCATATGAGGCTCTATGTAACTCTTGGCCTATTAACGACCCGTGGTGAAACTGGCCCGTAATGAACAGTGTATCACTTTACACCCATTAACGGCCTGTGGTGAAACTGGCCCGTAATGAACAGTGTATCACTTTATACCCATTAACGGCCCATTATTCCGTTGGGCCGTTTCCAGCCCATGTTATCTTTCGGCCTTCTCAGAGCACATTTATTCTTGGGCTCATTTCCAGCATTTGTTTACTTACGGCCCGTTACTGTCATTTTCTGCTTGTGGGCCAAATTCAGCCCGTGGTTACAGTCGGCCCGTTTGTGGTCTGTTAATACGTTGGGCCATTTTCATAGCGTCATCAAATATGGCCTATTAATGATGGCCCGTTATGGTTGGCCCATGAACGGACGATTCCAACTCTAGCCCGTTTACGACCATAATGCGGCCTGTTATTGGCCCATGTTTGGCCAATCGATCATACAGCCCGTATAAGGCCCACTAATGATACTTCCTGTAGAAGGCCCATTGTTTCTACGGCCCGTAGAAGGCCTACTGTTTCTACGGCCCGTAGAAGGCCCACTGTTTCTACGGCCCGTAGGAGGCCCAGTGTCACTACAGTAAATATTAGCCCATGGTTATTGTGGCCTGGTTTTAAAAAGTAGGTTATTGCAGCCACTAGCAAACCGTGGAAAAAGAACTGCACTGACTACAAGCAAACAAATAAACAAGACAACAAGGAAATAAATAAGCAAGCAACTTATGCTATGCTATCACGGCTATTACACATATTACATCCACTAGGCATCAAAGTTCGCCACCAGTGCAAATATAGGGAACAAAGCAGCATATAAACGCCGCAGCAAAACAAGTCCAGAACTGAAACCACTTTAGAAGAGTTCAAGAAACAATATCCTGGGTACCCGCAATGCTGGAAAGATGCTTAGCAAGCTTATTAACTTTCTCTTGTTTGGCGCTTAAATCCTCCAGCGCTTGATATTGCACAAGAAAGTATGCATCTTAATTTTGTAGGGACTTCCTCAGTCCTTCGGCTTCTTGCCGCAACACAGCTGACTGATGCTTTTCAGCTTGTAGCTGAGACTGAAGAAGCCAAAGTGATTCAGGCAACGAGTTCGAAGAGCTTGTGCCAGCGATACTGGCCAGTAACTCGAACACTACATCAACGCAGGACTGTGGGGTTTTCTTACTGTCTACAAGATCGTTTTTATCACCTTTCTTGGAGACCAACAGGGTTGTCTCACTATCTTGAACCTTATCTGCATTACTTTCTCTACCATTGCATAGTGGGGTGCTCTTCTCCAATATTCTGTTTGCATACTACAACAGAAACAAGCAGACACATCACATGTTTAGCTTGTAGTATACGAAACTCATTTTGGTAAACTGGTTCAGTAGTAAGGTGGACAGGATAACAACATGAAACAAACATATATCTATGTACTATGGTCACTGTATTGTCCATATCATTCTAGTTTATGTTCCCTAATCAAGATAGAGACACAGTTCAACTCATATATTTTTAAGACACGGCAGCATAGACAGAATATAAGTGTGAGAAACTACACATCATTGGCAGCACTTGTAATGTGCATCACATGAGAACATAACTGTTTATACAACTTAAACTGAAATCAACATAGAGCAAGAAGTTAGAACAACAATCCAGTTAAAGAAATAGGTTTAAAACATACCTGTTGCGCCATTGGAGTTTCAATTGGATCCTTCAAATTCGAAAGTAATTGGTATGAGTAAATACAGTGATGCACAGCAAAGGAGTATGGACCATAGCTATGGAATCTGACCTGAGAACAGTTTCTCTTCTGCTTTAAACGTGGAGTTTGGGTTAGCTATGGTGGTCTTTGTGCTTTGGGCACTGCAGTAGCTTTACAAACTGCTCGTCTGGGGGTACTCTCTGGCGGACATGGTGCTTTGTCAACTATAAGTGGGTTACTATCTGCTGGGGTTGCGGTTAGATGGGTTGTAGCTGGTTCTCTGCCCAACGGTGTAAGTGTGCAATCTGGAAGAGTCTCGATTATGTGTGGTGGGGCTAGTTTGTGGGCCAGTACAACCATGGTTCTATCTGCATTGACGGGTATCACTGTCTTTTGTGAAGAACGGGGTTTTTCTCCCTTAGATACTGCCATCATCCCCTCCAATTCAAATGGCTGATAAACAAGAAAAGAAATTGAATGTACAGACATTGTATGATAGACAGATGTGGTAATTCACATATATGTTGTCTAACCAAACAGGACAGCATGACACAATTTCACATATATGATTCCTAACTAAACAGGATAGCATGACACAGTTTCAGATATATGATGGGTAACTTAATAGGATATAACGGCATAATTCAACATATGATGAGTACCTAAACAGGATGACATGACAAAACTATATGATGTCTTTCTAAAATAGGTTGGGATGAAATAATTCACATACATGTTGTCTAAGTATACAGGATGGCATGATATAATTGACATAATTGATTCATATACTAAGCAGCTGGCACTCGCATGTATGATCTCTAAACTAAGCAGATAGAATTCAATATTGTGCATATGATGTCTAAACTAAGCAATGCAAGACACCATATGCATCATATGAGAAATATAAACATTGCAACTTAGAGCATACACCTCAGGTGGGATATAGGACTGGTCATCTGTCTCTGAATCCTCCTTTGAGGAGCCATATGCATGATATGACCAACATCAGCATGACAGGTTAGTGAAAACACCTCAGGTGGTAAACAGGCGTGGTCGGCTCCTTCTGAATCTCCATCTGAACAATTATCTTCCTCTGGAATACAATCTGGAAATGCATGAGGGGGGGGGGGCGAACTTCGCCCACCATGGAGCGGCATCTGCATGACATTATATTCGCATGCAATGATCTTCTCTTTTTCTCTACATGTTCACTACGATTGTGTACCATATCTGACATGCATAATAAAAAAATAGTTAGATTTTGTAAGGCCTAAGGGGTGCATGCAAAAATCAAGACTGATGGTAGCAAACGAGTGGATGGATCCAAAACTAATGATAGCAGGTAGATTATAGCTTCAGTTTAAAAAGATAGACAATGGATCATCTATTGTTTGTTGCCCACCCAACATGAACCACATAGAAGACCCCAGATGAACCAGATAGTAGACAGATACAATTTGTTGCTGGCTCGATATGAGACCCATGGGCAATTCAAAACTCAAGATTGAACGATAAAGTAGCATGTAATAATAACCGATGTATAACGTAAGCAAACACGAAAGACTGTGACCTCTCTTCCGGAACTGTGTAGTCCTCAGGTTCATCTGCTCAGTCGATGATGGTAATGTAGTTGGCATGGCTGCCGGCAACGGGGAAGATGATCTGAGGCGGCAAAAGGAAGTCTGCAGGGGGATCTCTGCTGCAATGAACGCTTTCGTCGATGGTGCACCTCAGGTGGGGTGGATGACGGCATGGCAGGAGCAGGACATAACACACAGAGTTTTCTTTGACGCCTATCTGAAAATGAAGTAAATCTGTAAGGGTTCCTTAGAATTGGAGGATTCTATAAACGCAGGGACAGGAAAAACACAGGAATTGGATATGAATTAACGTGCAAAACAGAGCATTTGGAAACATAGGATTTCAGTCAACCTGGGTGTTTGGCTCACATGAATTGGAAGAACAGAGGAATGGAGAAACAAAGTGATGCGACGAGTGTACAACCTCTTTGGCATAGCCTTGTGGACCTCAACATCATTGGGTTGGACGTGGAGGATGGTGATGATGCTGGTGTGACTGTCGGAGGCAGGGAAGAAGATCTGAGGCCTCTGGAAACGGCGCCAAGGGCACTGCTCCGCTGTGATGGACGGTTCCATCATTAGAGCAGCTCCGCTAAGGTGTACAACGACAAGGCTGAAGCATGACAAGACAGACAATGTTAATCTGAAGTGGGACCCTAATATCATCTGTAATAGATGATGTAAAATACATCACCAAAAAGTGCTAGATGTAAAACGCATCAGCCGCGCCACGGCCGCTCCGACAGATGCTGTAAGTACTGTTCACTCTGAACTTAACTGAAGAAAATGAACTTCACAGTCGAAACTGAATTTTACTGTCGAAATTGATTGAACTAGTAACAGAGCATTGCAATAGATGTTTAGGCCGTTCGAGCACTAGTACCAGAGAAGTAGTGATCTAAATCAGCAGAAGCTCGAGCAAGGAACGCACTAGCAGAGAGCAAGTCATGCAGTAGCACCGCGAGCGAGTGCTAAAGCAGCAACTCCTGTAGCTGCCGGAGGTCGTGCAGCAGCAGCAGCAGCGCAAGCGAGAGCTAGAGCAGAGCAGCAGCACGAATGAAAGCAGGAGCAGTGCAGCAGTGCGACCGATAGCAAGAACAGAGCCGCAATGCGAGTGAGAGCCGGAGCAGCTGTAGCTAGTGCCGTTGTGGAAGTCACCGCCGAGGAAGCAACGACATGGGGGAGAGACGCCGTGGATGATGTGGCCAGCGACGGCACCATCGATGGAGACACGCCATGTCTGCTCGGTATCGAGCACCGGCAGCCCCGTGAGATCGAATAAAGATAAAATGCAGCGGTGAGTGCAGAACCTCCTTGGTGGCGCCGAGTTGGCCTCGGCTTCATCGGAGGAATTGCTGAGGGTGCTGCGGTTCCGGTGGGGCAGGTCAAGACGGTGCTGTGGGGATTGAGGTGGCGCGATAGACAAGGTGAACGTCGGGGCAGCTCCTTGGAGGTGGAGGACGGGGCGGCTGATCCTGTGGGACAATGAGATCGACAACGGATCCTCATCCGGTGCGGTGGATGAGGGACGGCGAGCTGTTGTGGTGGACGACGTAGTCGGGGAAGAGTCTCCGGCTGGGCGGCGGTCGGGAGGCCTGTCGGTGTTTTGGGAACGGGGGTCCCCAGACTTGCCTGCCTGCGGCCTGTGACGTGCCTCAAGTGGGGGCCCAGCGTGGCCCATCTTCATCAGCTCAAGCTCAAGACCCTCGCGAGGGGACAAGCCTCGCGGGGCGGACGACAGAAAGCTTCCTCTGAGGCAGCCTCATCAGGCAGGCTCGCAAGGAGGCAGAGAGATCGAGGCGGGGATACCTTGCGAGGAGCCCGTGACGCAAGCCATGACGATCGAGACCAGGTGGGCGCCGGCCTACGCAGTGTCCTTGTTTCCCCTTTGGTGCAAAGGGGGCAAGCACAGGCCAAGGCACCGGACAAAGGTTACCATTCCGGTGCAACGAGACCAAGACCAACAGAGCGGCAGGACGGAGGTCACCGTGGAGCCCAAGACGGCGTCATCACCAGTGCTTTTGGCAGCGAAGACCACCTTTGGTCAGGATAACTTGTACTAGATGTTCCCCTTCAAAATGGCCAATTGTTGGCCCCCTTCCCGCTCATTATTTGGGGAGAGGCCCAGGGCCTCTATAAATAGAGCTAGCCACCACAAAGTAGAGGGTGGACAGGAAGGGACCGAAAAAGAGAGATAGACAGGAAGGGACCGAAAAAGAGAGATAGACAGGAAGGGACCGAAAAAGAGAGATAGACAGGAAGGGACCAAAAAAGAGAGATAGAGAGAGAGAGGCGATTGAATTCACCCAAGCAGTTCATGGCACCCGCTCAAGAACACCTCTCGCGAGGCTGTTCTTCCCTTGTACTGTTCATCATCAGCCCCTGAGGCAATCCACCACACCACACACTGGAGTAGGGTATTACACCACAACGGTGGCCCGAACCAGTATAAATTTCCTGTCCCTTGTGTTGTTCGTTGTTTCCAGCTTGGATCACGCGAGGAGATTCGACGTAGATCGGTAGGGGAGAGATCTCCATGCGCACCCCAGTGTTCAAACCTCAAGGGTCTGCCGGAACCCGAAATCCGACATTTGGCGCGCCAGGTAGGGGTGCGCCGGAATCTTTCTTTCGCTGTTCGCGTGTGATCTTCCGTCGTGTCCATGGCTGACGCTCGTCGGGCTCGCACCGAGTTCCGGGCTGCTCTTGCCACCCGCGTCGAATAGACGACGCCCGTAGGCGGACGCCCTCGTCGTTCCCCATCGCCTGCCGCCAACACCGCCACCGGCCCGGCGGGGAACGAGCAGCAGGCCTCGTCCCAGCATCCTTCGGTACGGCGGGAGGGCCGCACCGCCACACCGTCGCTTACTCCAGCCGCTTCGTCCTCCCATGCCCGTCGCGCCCCCACGGACGCGCTCGCCACGCTGCTCCTGGCAAGAGAGCTCTTGCACTACCGCCCCGTCGACGACCTCTACAAAGACTGGCTCGCCCACATCACCGAGCTCGTCAGTGCCGCAGGGGGCTCCCCCTTGCCATCCTTCTCGCTACCTCGCCCTCCATTCCGCGCAGGAGGCGAGGATCATGAGGTGCCTCCACCACCTCCTCCCCAAGAAGGCGACCTGGCTCCAAGGCGCGCAGCCCCAGGGTGAGACCCTCCGCGCCCGGTGCCTGCGCAGCAAGAAAGGAGCTGCCAAGAGATCCCTCGTCCCCAAGAAGGTGCTCGCGCGCTCCCAGCGCCGGCACGCCAAGATCGCGTCCCTGCACCTCCACGCCAAGACCCCGCGCTGCTCCAAGCGGTGGCGCGCGGTAATCCCCAGGAGCAAGCCCAGTACCAGCAAAAGGCACCGGTAGCCACAGCAGGCTGTCGTGCCCTCACCCCCAAGCTACGCGGCATCGCATGGCCACGCAAGTTCAAGACTGACCTGCCCCCTCACTACGATGGCACGGCGGACCTGGCGGAGTTCCTGCAGCTCTACGAGCTATGCGTCGAAGCCGCCAATGGAGACGAAAGGGTCATGGCGAACTGGTTTCCCATGGCGCTCAAGGACGGGGCCCGCACCTGGCTCCTGAACCTGGCTCCTGGCACAATCTCCTCCTGGGACAAAATGCGCACTCGCTTCATCGCCAACTTCCAGGGCACTCGCGACCGGCCCCCGGCCATGAGCGATCTGCGTCGCATCAAGCAGCAACAAGGGGAAACCATGCGGAAATACATCCAGCGCTTCAACAACGCTCGACTCAAGATTCCCAAGGTGACTGAAGAAGCCATCATCTTAGCCTTCTCCGATGGCGTACGCGACATCAAGATGAAGGAGGAGCTAGTAATCCATGAAGACCTGTGCACATCCCTGGAGCCGTTCAACTTGGCGACCAAGTGCACCAGGGCTGAGGAAGGGCGCCTTTCCCTCCTCGAACTCCCGGCTGCCGACCCAGAAGAGAAGAAACCCAAGGCCAAGGACGTGAAGCGCAAGGGGTCTGCCGTGCTTGCAGCGGAGCCAGACACCAAGCGAGGCAGGGATCAGCCTAAGTCATCCAAGGGCAGCCGGTACTGCGTGTACCCCGACCTCCACACCCACAACACCAACGAATGTCAAGAGCTCAGGGCCGTGAGAGATGGACGTGTCGGCCGACGCCCCGAGCGCAACGACAGGGGCTATGGCCAAGGAGGAGGAAGAGGTGGCAGATGATGGGAAGACCGTGGCCCTCGCCAAGGGTGGCATGACCGACCTCGCGAGGATCGCTGGCAGGACCAGCCTCGCGAGGGAGGCTAGAGAGATCAGCCTCGTGAGGATTGCCCGTATGGCAACGCAGGCCTTCCTCCTCTGCCGGCACCGCCAAGGAGGAACGAAAACCAACATCAAGACGAGGGGGCTGGGGGCTTCCAAGAGCCGCGTGCAATCGCTTGCATCTTGGGTGGCGTGCAGGCCCCATCCTCATAGTGCATCTTCAAGCAGTTTGCTCGCGAGGTGAATGCGGTCCTCCCAAGCTTGAGGCCACGCGCCCTCTTAGGTGGTCTGGATGCGCTATCATGTTCAGCTTAGCGGATCAGCTCGAGTGCGCGGCAACGGCCGTAGTCCTCCCAATGCTTTACTCCCTAGTCATCAGCAACGTGCAAGTCACCAGGACCCTCATTGACGGCGGAGCAGGACTCAGCGTCCTGTCCATCGAGACATTCGACAATCTCCACGTGTCGTACGATCAGCTTCAGCTGACCAAGCCCTTCTCAGGAGTCACTGATGGTTCCACTGTTCCCATAGGGCAGGTTCGCCTTCCATTCACCTTCGGACAGCGCAACAACTACCACACGGAGCTCATCGACTTCGACGTCGCCCACATCCGCCTGCCATACAACGCCATCCTCGGGTACCCAGCCCTGGCCAAGTTCATGGCGGTGACTCACCATGGATACAATGTCCTCAAGATTCTAGGAAGCGGTGGAGTCATCACCGTACCTTGTGAAGAAAGGGACACAGTGTGTTCACTCGAGCGCATGTTCCAAGCCGCAGCAATCGAAGATCCGGACCACAGGAACGGAATACCTCCAGAGGCGACCCTTAAGAAGAAGAAGGTTTCGCGTGGCCCAAGCCACAAGGAGGCAGGCGCCTCTGGAGGCGTTGTGTCAGGGTCCGCACCCAATCAGGGAGCGCCACCCTCTCTCGCATAGGAAGGCGCGCCCGGCGCCCTCCTTAGGCAGGGCTCAGGGGCTCTTTCTTGGAGAGCCACCGACTTTGCCAAGGTCGCGAGGGAGGCGATCGGGCACCACTTGGAGGGGTCCTTCCAGGAGTCGAGAGTCATGCGCGGCAGCCGTCGCTTGCCCACCGTAGCCCCACATCCAGGCGAGGATGGTGGGCTGCGCGTCTGCATCAACGTGCCAGGGATCAACCGAGCCGCGTCTCAGGAGCACCTCTGGCCTTCATGCGTGGGTTGTTGCGAGGGTCCACATCATGGCTACGTTCGCATGCCTTTTGGCCTGGCAAATGCGGTCGCCGCTCATCAGCGCCCGCTGAGGAGCATTCTGGAGGCTCAGGAGGTCAGGCATCATGCGGTCCTGGTGGAGATGGAGAAGGCCCTCGGAAACCCACCAGTGCCCCCGGAGCCTCCCGAGGCTCCTGGGCCTTGGGGCTCGTAAGGATCGACGTCTTCATCGCGCATCGCCCGCTTCTTCAACATCACTCCATCTTTAACGGCACCATGTGACATCTTCCTAAGTTCCGTTTTTAGCTGGGAGCGCCCACAGGGCCACATCATTCCCAGGTCGTGTGGGTCCGTCCCTGTGGCAGGTGTCCATTTTGCTTATGCTCTTTACATACCTTGTTGGGGCCGCCCCTCGGGCTGCATCATCCCCGAGCTGCTCGGGCCTGGCCCAGCGGTGTTTGCTTTTGCCGCGTCTACTTAAAATGAATTTCCTCCTACGTGCTTAACATACCTGACCTAATCGCCTGCTCGATTGATGCCTACCTATGGAGCTGCTCGCCCTGGCACGACATTTGCGCATGGGTCCGTCCCTGCAACGCCGATAAACCTGAGTGGTCGAGCTCTGGCCGCGGCAAGCCCCGCAAGGCGCCACCTCACCAGGCCCTCAGTGCCCCAATCACTTCCCCGGAGCGACCAAAGGTTGGCTGGCAACCGTAACAACAGGTCTTGTTCCTCTTCATGATTGGTGTGCATGACCTACTCCAGGAGCAACATCAGGGACGTCGCGAGCCGCCTCACCCTCTCTCCGGCACGGACCACTTGCACGTTAAAAGGAGGGTACCTGAGCATCGTGACTCATGGGCTCCTACTGGCTCTCCATCCCTCACCCCCCGGCCTTGACCCACGGCATCACGACCTGTCATACCAGCGGCGGCTGAGCTCGCTCGAGGGCCGGGACCTGAGGACGTAGAGCATTAAGGAAAGTGCGGGGCAGTGGGAAGGAGCTTGCGAGGACCTAACCCAGCAGCGCCTCAGCTGCCACCACTCGGGCCAGGCGTTTCATCGAGGAACTACACCAAACTCAAGAGATAAGTCACGCCCTTACAAGAGTTGGACCAACACAGCGCCAAACCCTCGCCCAGTGCGGCTCTGTCATGGTGACATTGCCTTCCTTTCTCGCCCAGCGAGGGCTGCTTGAGCACTAAAGGGGACCTCCCGAGCATCGCGACTCGGGGGCTCTTACTGGACCTCGGGCCGCTCACCTCCTGGCCTTGACCACGGCATCGCGACCTGGCATACCAGCGATGGCTGAAGCCTGCCTGGGGACTGGGACCTGTCAGCGTTGAGAGCCGAGTCCTCGTGAGGATAGAAAGGGGGAGCCGAGCCAGGACAGACCAAGCACCTCGCTTTGATTCATATTAAGGATATAATGTTCACAAAAGACATGGCAGGCGCCTTACATACCCCCACAGGGTGTTGCTTCGATTCCTCGCAGGGAACAAAGGTACTAATCCTAAGGAACGCTGATCGCCCGCACCTCTGTAAGGGATGCCATCATCAACAGTGGGCTGCCCAACACTGGTGCCAACCCCATCCAGATTAGTGGCATCGGTAGCTGGACGCGGTTGCCCCGCTCCAAGCACGGCGCGAGCTCGGGGGCTCGTAGCTGTCGTCGCTCGTCTCCGGAGTCGCGAGGAGCTCGGGGGAGCCACTAGATTCCCCAGCTCCTCCGCTACCGCCTGAGGAGCTGCTGGAGGGCCGATGGGTGGGCCAGGTCCTCACCAGTTCATTGCCCCTGCCGCTCTCCCTGGGGCAGCACTCCAGCCGGCGTCCTTCAGCATCGAAGACCTTGAAGAACATCAGGGAGGCGCCATCGTATTCAATATGAATTACGAGGGCACCAATTGTCCTGTAGACCCAGGCAATTTCGCCCCATCCCCGGGTCATGAAGACCTTGCCCGGAGCGACAACCGTGACCTCCGCTCCGGTCGCAAGGGTACTGCAGTCAGCGTGCTATAGCCAGAGCTCTAGAGCCCCACTCGGCGGCATCTCTAAGGCGAAGGAAGGAGGAAGGCGAATCCAAGAGCTTGGAGGCATGGCGGCGTGGAGCACTAGCTCGCGAGAGGAGCGCTCGGCGTGGACACCAGGAGGAATGACGCGCACCACCCTGTCTCGCCAATGTCGACGGCGGCACCGTCGATGTCCCTCGACGCCTTCTCCCCCAGGACCCACGATGCGGGCGTACAAGGATAGCAGAAACCCAGGTGGCGGCCGCTCGTACCAGGGCCTCAGTGCCTCCTGCTGAGCACCCTCATCTCGGTGGCAGAGGAGCAGCCGCTTCTTCGGCGGAAGTGGGTCAGGACCCTCTCGGGGGGCCTTTCCCTTCTCTTCTGCAGAGAACCGGCGGATTGGTGCCATTGGCGTAAGGAGGAGCAAGAACAAGGAAGGAGAAGGAAAGGAGCAGCAAGAAGGGATGGACTGAAGGGGCTCGCACAGCCCCGTACTTATAGCCGGAGGAGGCCAACCGCCGAGCGCCACAATCGCAGGTAATCATGACCGGTTTCTCTGCATGCAGGGACTTGTCAAGTCGTGCGGTTGCCGAGGCATCGTGGGGAAGCGCATATGCCCATGTCCAATCAAACGCCACACGGTGCCCAAGGCCACAGGCTGTTAGGGCCCGCGGCGCTTCGTGCTTGCCCCTTCGCTTCCCTGCTAGGCCAAGCCTAGGCGCGCCTTGGGCCCGGGGGCTACTGTCGGTGTTTTGGGAATGGGGGTCCCCAGACTTGCCTGCCTGCGGCCTGCGACGTGGCTCAAGTGGGGGCCCAACGTGGCCCATCTTCATCAGCTCAAGCTCAAGACCCTCGCGAGGGGCCAAGACTCATGGGCCGGACGACAGAAAGCTTCCTCTGAGGCAGCCTCATCAGGCAGGCTCGTGAGGAGGCGGAGAGATCAAGGCGGGGATACCTCGCGAGGAGCCCGTGACGCAAGCCATGACGATCGAGACCAAGCGGGCGCCAGGCGGGCGCCGGCCTGCATAGTGTCCTTGTTTCCCCTTTGGTGCAAAGGGGGCAAGCACAGGCTAAGGTACCGGGCAAAGGTTACCATTCTGGTGCAACGAGACCATGACCAACAGAGCGGCAGGACGGAGGTCACCCTGGAGCCCAAGACGACGTCATCACCAGTGCTTTTGGCAGCGAAGACCACCTTTGGTCAGGATAACTTGTACTAGATGTTCCCCTTCAAAATGGCCAATTGTTGGTGCCCTTCCCGCTCATTATTTGGGGAGAGGCCCAGGGTCTCTATAAATAGAGCTAGCCACCACAAAGTAGAGGGTGGACAGGAAGGGACCGAAAAAGAGAGATAGACAGGAAGGGAACGAAAAAGAGAGATAGACAGGAAGGGACCGAAAAAGAGAGATAGATAGAGAGAGAGGGGCGATTGAACTCACCCAAGCAGTTCATCGCATCAGCTCAAGAACACCTCTCGCGAGGCTGTTCTTCCCTTGTACTATTCATCATCAGCCCCTGAGGCAATCCACCACACCACACACTAGAGTAGGGTATTACACCAGAACGGTGGCCCGAACCAGTATAAATTTTGTGTCCCTTGTGTTGTTCGTTGTTTCCATCTTGGATCACCCGAGGAGATTGGACGTAGATCAGTAGGGGAGAGATCTCCGTGCCCACCCTAGTGTTCGAACCTCAAGGGTCTGCCGGAACCCGAAATCCGACAAGGCCGACGGAGGAGCGTGGGGTTTCGCGGGTTTTGGTGGCCTCGGTGTACGAATGGGGGGCGAAGGGGGAGGGGGGAGCCAAGCTTAGGGACGCGCTTGTCCGAAATGTATGGTAAGTTACAAGTGTACCCCCACCAGTTTTGACACCGCGACGTGGAGCTTCATTTCCGGCTGAGGGATAGAAGGGGGATTTAGCGTGTCTGGACTGCGGGAGCGATTTCGGATGAGGAGGGAGTTCTCGCGCGTGTCCAAATTTCGGGATAACAAGGCGCATCGCGGGTTGAAGAAGCGGGAGTTTCAAAGCAGGCGAGGCAAAAGATACTCGAGCTTGAAAATTTCGCGATAACAAGGTGGGGATTCCTTGTTCGGCAGAACAAACTTAACGTGTAAAAAAACAATTCATACAAGACACAAGAGAGTCATGTCCCATTTTACTATATTGCTATAGATTCCATTGAAAAAACTACAAGAAAAATGTAAAAAAATTTGGGAGAACAAGATTACCCTGCACAGTACCAAATCGATTCGCACTTCCCTCAAAAACAACAAAAAACAAATCAGTTCCCACCAAAGAAAGAGTAATGTCCCTTTTTATATGATTACAGATGCCATGATCTCGAATTTCAATTTTTGAATCCACGTTATGTTGAATTTGAATATATCGTTAGGTGACCTTGCGGTTTATAATTGATGTAGTCGTACATTTTGATCTTCCATCATATATGAACATTTTACTCCACCATGTGAACATATATATTGTCGTCTACCATATGGACTAAATTTAAATCAATTTTCCTTATTTGAATACGATTGTTGTCAAGTTATACAATAATTTAAATATTATCTTGATAACAAAAAAACATACATATAGTAGTAATCATATTTCACTATGAACTACGTGTACCATACGCTCTCCAATTCAAATATTTGTATCCATTTTATGTTGAATTCAAATCATAGTACATTATTGGTCTAGGTAGCGAGATGTTTGGGATAATCTAAACCATGTTTTCATACGTATAATTTTTGGCTGAATTGGGACAAGTTTTGGTATAAGCCTCTTGCAAAACCGGAGATTCTCTCAACAAGCCTCGTGGTTCCGAGAGGGAACGTGTCACCTTTGTGTGCGAAACGATATACGATGCCTCCCCCTGATTTTATTTACAGAGGCAACATAGAACTATATGAGTGCCCTGTTAAATTTTGGAATAATTTCAGGTTTGTTTGGCCTTTTTATACATTAATTGAGTTTCTGGACTTTTAATGTGCATAATCTAAATATGAATTGCATGCACATGCTCCGGTGCACCAAAGTGGGTTGAAAAATCACATGTGTGTCCTTGGTTGAATTTCTAGGTCCCATGAAAGAAATGAGAATGAAATTCAAACATCTGGGCATCATGACTCGGCCGAGAACATCGAGAAACTTTGATTTTAAATTCATGTAAATCCAAAACTCGCCTGGAAATCATGAAACTTGGCATGGTGTCATGTCATGGCACTAACATGTTGTGCTAAAAAATTGGACCGATTTGGAAGCTCGTGGCTCTAAGAGGGAGCGTGCCACCTTTGAGTGTGAAACAATATACGCTGCCCCCCTTGAGTTTCTTAACAAAGTCAACATAGAACTACATTAGTGCCCTGTTAAATTTTGGAATTATTCCGGGTTCATTTGTTGTTTTTTATACATTAATTGAGTTTCTGGCCATTTAATGTGCATAAGTCAAATTTGAACTACAAGCACATGCTCTCGTGCACCAGAGTTGGTTGAAAAATCACATTTGTGTCCTCGGGTGAATTTCTAGGTCCCATGCAACAAATGAGAATAAAATTAAAACATCTGGGCATCGTGGCTCAACTGAGAACATTGAGAAACTTGGTTTTAAAATTCTTGTAAATCCAAAACACGTCTGAAAATCATGAAACTTGGCATGGATGTCATGTCATGGTACTACCATGTTGGGGTAAAAAAATTGGCCGAATAGGAACAAATTTTGGTATAAGCTTCTTGCAAACCGAAGCTTCTCTCAAGAAGGCTCATGGTTCTGAGAGGGAACATGCCACCTTTGAGTGTGAAACGATATACGTTGTCCCCCTTGAGTTTATTTACAAAGGCAACATAGAACTACATGAGTGCCCTGTTAAATTTTGGAATTATTTCGGCTTCGTTTGGCCTTATTTACACATTAATTGAGTTTTTGGTCATTTAATGTGCATAATTCAAATTTGAACTACAAGCACATGCTCCCATGCCAAAGTTGGTTGAAAAATCACATTTGTGTCCTCGGGTGAATTTCTACTCCCTCCTTCCATCTATATAGGTCCTAATGTGTTTTTCGAGGCTAACTTTGACCAAACGTTAGAGCAATAATATATGACATGCAACTTACACAAAGCATACCTTCAAATTTGTATGTCAAAGGAGCTTCCAATAATATAATTTTCATAGTATACATCTCATGTGCTATTAATCTTGTCAATAGTCAAAGGCTGTCTTGAAAAACACATTAGGCCCTATATAGATGGAAGGAGGGAGTAGGTCCCATGCAAAAAATGAGAATAAAATTCAAACATCTGGGCATCGTGGCTCGGTCGAGAACATTGAGAAACTTGGTTTTAAAATCATGAAACTTGGCATGGTGTCATGTCATGGTAGTACCATGCCGTGGTAAAAAAATTGGCCGAATAGGAACAAATTTTGGTATAAGCTTCTTGCAAATCGGAGCTTCTCTCAAGAAGGCTCGTGGTTCTGGGAGGGAACGTGTCACCTTTGTGTGCATAATTCAAATTTGAAATACAAGCACATGTTCCAGTGCACCAAAGTTGGTTGAAAAATCACATGTGTGTCCTCGGGTAAATTTCTAGGTTCCATGCAAGAAATGGGAATGAAATTCAAAATTCTGGGCGTCGTGGCTGGGTTGGAAACATTGAGAAACTTAGTTTTTTAATTCCTGTAAATCCAAAACACGCATGAAAATAATGAAACTTGGCTTGGTGCCATGACATGGCACCAACATGCTGTGGTAAATTTGCAGTCCGATTTGCGAAGGCGCACACATTAACAATCAACAAAGTCATTTTGGAACAAGTGCTGTCACGTTACAATCGGAAACACAAGTATTATTGAAACCGTGGGCGTTCTACTTACTAGTACCATTTACGTGCCGCCACGCGTCCCCATTTTTTATTAGCTAGGAGGCGCCGTGCAGGGTAGCTATTTGAGTACGAGAGGCGTGCGATCAGACCCCTGCGCGTGCTTATCGGGAGGAGAGCCCTTTGACCTCCATCTGCCGTCCACCTCTCTCCCAAGGTCTCCATTAATGGCGCCCGAGCCTCTGTTTAATGGCGTGGCTATGTCTCACTCGACTGAGATTTAAGAGAGAAAAAAGAAAATCTGAAAGCACGGATCTTGATGTAAGATCCGACGGACCTATATAGCATCTACTGCGACTTATAGCAAGACTGATGAATATATAAGGACGATTAATTTTTTTTGATCAAAGAAGGGCTTGCCCCTTCCAATTTTCATTACTGAAAACCACCACAATTCACAAGAAGTTCAGCACAACTCCAGCCTAACACGAAGGACTAAAAGCTACCAGATTGAAATCGCAACATCCCAAGAGGCCAACAAAGGCCAAACATCCGCGCTAGAACCCAACATTTCACAACCGACGACACAATCCACATCCTAAACTGATTATTACATCAAAAGAAACCAGGAAACTAGTCTCCGCGGCGAGCGGCGATGAGCTCTTTCGTGTCCTCAAGACGCTGCTTGAGAACATCCACGGATTCCTCCACCAGCCTTTGGCGCTCGTTGCGGAGCATGTCATTCTCGCCCATAAGTTTCTTGACGATGACGCCGGTCCTCTTCAACAAGGCACTGGTCTCCTCTTGCTGGTCTGCACTTCGGACGATCTTCTTCCTCAGTAGGTCGCGCTCGGCCCGGAGCCTCTCATTACCCTCCCTTAGTTGCCGGATGACGCCGGTAGCCTGTTCAAACGAGGCTATCATGTCGTCCTGCAACCTCGCGAGCCGGAGATCTGATCCATCTGGCTATGGACGATCGCATGCATGCGCCTGTAATAGTCGTCGCCTGCCCGCGAGAAATTTTCCCAGGCCACCGCGGCGCGGCGGGACATCTCTGCTGCATTCATGGCGCGGCGGGACATCTCTGCTGCTTCCGCGGCGCGGCCGGACTACTCTGCTGCATCGACGGCGCGGCGGGACATCTGTGTTGCTTCAGCGGCGCGGCGGGACCTCTGTGCTGCTACTTCCGCGCGGCGGGAGATGTCGGCTGCTCTCGCAGCGAGGCGGGACATCTCTCGTGCTTCCGCTTCCATGCTCGCCTCTCCCTGGTGGCAATCTCTCGACCCAGAACTCACGCTGGCCATGGCAGACGCAAGGGAAGGATGCTGAATGACTTGTTTGTTTTTGTGGATGAGGAGTTGAGGAGGAATGTGCAGTCATCTTGGCATACTAATATGCTCCTAAGTGGGAAACCGTTTAGGTTGTGATTGGTGTGAACAGGTTTGCAATTCAATATACTCCCCTTTTGTAAGGCCCCGCTTTGGAAAGGTGCATGCATGCAACCATTTCATTGGTTGCATTGAAAGCCATTGTTGTTGGTGCCATGGCTGAAAAATTAATATACTTCTTGCATGCTTTTTCATTGGCTGCATGCATGTGAGAGAGTGGATTGGGAGTGAAATGAAAGAATTAATGTGAGCAAATTACTTTGTGTCTTGGTCTAAGAGAAATTGTCTTTAGGCCTAATAAACCCGGACGAAGGGAGTAGCATGGTACTAATACGCTCCTAAGTGGGAAACCGTTTAGGTTGTGATCGGTGTGAACAGGTTTGCAATTCAATATAGCATGGTACTAATACACTCCTAAGTGGGAAACCATTTAGGTTGTCATCGGTGTGAACAGGTTCGCAATTCAATATAGCATGGATTAATTTGCAATTAAAATTTTAGTTTTTCCATTTTATAAGGCTCAATTTGGTTGTTCCCCAACACATGTTCAGATTCCAAGGTGCATTAAATCATTGCATGCAAGTATTAAGAGAAAATTGACCAATGCATGTACTTTATGCATGCATGCATTGCAATTAATGCATTGATAAACATAATTTTTTGAGAAAAACAAGAGCATTAATTAGGTGCTTTTGCAAACTACAAAAAATATTCCACCACTCACCATCTTGGTTGGTGAGATTGTTGAATTAAGCCCTATAAACCAGAAAGGAGGGAGTACTGCTGTGTACGTGCAATAACTGGCACCGTCGTATACATATCTTACTGTTAATGGGGCGTTCGACAGGAATAGCCGCGTGGCGAGCTCTAGGCTAGTCTTTTTTTCAGACGCATTAAACCTATCTCTCGGGACTTCTCGCACGCACCATCGTGCCACCCACAAAAACTTGTACTCTGAGTTTAGTAGTACGTTATACAGGAAGAGAAGAGGTGCACGCACGCACTCGTCCTCTCACACACGCGTCTGTTTTTTCTCGAAAAGGAGGATGATGACCCCCGGCCTCTGCATCTGGGAGTCACACACGCATCTGTAGCTACGAATTGTAGTGTTCTCAACCATCCGATTGGCTCTATCATGGATGTACCTATATACTAAAACATGTCTAGATACATCTATATTTTGACAAATGGAAGGCATGTATTGTGGAACGGAGGGAGTGCTTGTCATCAAAATGGATAAAAAGGGACGTATCTAGAACTAAAATACGTCTACATACATCTCCCTTTATCCATTTTGATGACAAGTAGTACTTCTTACCCAAAGGAACTTTATATCCAACAGACACAAAGGGGCTGTTTGGTTTGTGACTAACTTTGCCAAAGATTGCCCCACCTAAGGTTAGGCAAGTTTGACCAACTTAGGTGAGTGTTTGGTTCAAGCCACACCTTAGGCAAGCCACACTTGGACCCCACATGGCATACACACAAAAAGTGTGGCAAGATTCCCTTAGGCTTGCCAACTTGTGGCTCTTATTTTGATGAACTAACCTTAGTCAAGTTTGGCAAAAATGTGTGGCAAAGTATGGCAATGCTAGTCCTAAAACCAAACAGCCCCAAAATATCCGTTCGACTATTGGAAATTACTGATCTGATGTCGGAGTAATTGATGCATCACCATCAAAACCCACCATTTCTTAAGCTAAAGTAGACCAAGGTAATCCCTATATTAGCATATTACTAAGATAAACATAAGGCACCGTAGGAACATTTAGGACGTGAGCTTGTCAATCTGAATGTGGAGGGACACAAGCTTAGCCCTGGCCAGCAGCTTGGGTGGAACTGTCAAGAAGGTCAGCTCCTGCACGTCGACGTCGCCGGGATCCTTGCTGCTTGTCACCTCCATTTCCACCTTGACGGTGTCGGTCATGCCTTTGGGCTCCCCCGACGGGCCGTTCGCCCACAGCTTGGCCACGTAGTGCGGCAGTGGGGACGCCCCCGCTCTGATGCAGACGACCAACACGGCGATAGGCGCGCCGATGTCGAGCACGCCGCCGACCAAGAAAAACGCACGGTGGTCCTCCTCCTCAAATAGCAAGAGCCATGGCTCCGACAATGGCACTTGCAGCTGGAGCACCTTGCCGTACTGGATCCTGTGCACGGGCATGGGATGCGCAGTGCTGATGTGGTGGTAGAGCGCCGGCGGCGGGCCTTCGTAGCCGCAGACGGGCACGGGGCATTTGCAGGGCGCGAGCGGACACATGCTCTAGTGATCGGCGAGCTTGTGGTAAGTGACGTAGAGCCCACAACCTTCGTGCGGGCACTCCACCCTCACCGACGAAACAACGGAGTCCACCGCCGTGTTCCGCAGGTCGAAGCCACCGCCGTGCTCGCACTTTTGGCACTACCGCTGGTTCCCGGGGCGCTCGACGCGGCAGTCCGCGCAGGCCAGGTGCCCTCCCTTGCACTGCAGAAATCAATCGAACAACTAATCAATCAAGAAACCTGCACCTTGCTTAATCAGCCGAACGGACGAGGTGTATTCGAACCTCATACACTGGAGGCGTCAAGGGGCGGAGGCACAAGGGGCAGTGGAGCACGGTGAGGTCCATCGAGACCTTAGGGTCTGCATGATCTCGCCCTCCTCGTGCACAACCATCTCTCGACTTGGGCCGGGGTATTACACAGCTTTATCGTCACATATTTTATACTACTTCAAGGTGCATTAAATCAACACATGCAAGTACTTCCTCCGGTCCTTTTTACTCCGCACATTAGCTTCGTCTAAAATCAAAGTTTGCTAAGTTTGACCAAATTTATATTAAAAAATATTAACATCTATAACATCTAATAAATATAATATGAAAATATATTCCGAGATGGATCTAATAATAAATATGTTGTTATGTGAATATTAATAATTTTTTGTATAAATCTGGTCAAAGTTGGATGAGATTGACTTCCGACAAACCTAATATGCAGAGTAAAAAGGACCGGAGGGAGTATCAAAAGGAGAGTCACGGCATGCATGCATGCGTTGTAATTAATGCATCGGTGAACGCAAATTATTGAAATATATTGAGTGCAATGCTTTTATGTGTCGCGTCAACTCGTACATCAACGAGAAGTTTGATTATCCTCTCCCTCGCGGACTTAACTACACCTGCCTTTGGTTGTATGACATGTTGGCCACACACCTGTCGGGCCCACCTGTCATACACGCAAAGGCAGGAGCGTCCCTCCCTCGCCCATGAGTGTGGTGGCTGGCAAGACTAGGAGAAGCTTTCACTACACGCTCTCCCTCCCGCACGCGGTGGACATGCAGCAGTTCAATCAGTGTCAGGTGTCCAGAAGCGTACTGTAGTACTCCATCATTGTTCGACTTCCCGAAGAGGCGAAGAGCCAAGCGTAGCCCGGACGCTCGTGTGGAAGTTTCATGTGTAGAGTAGTCTAGGATAGCGTGTACCATGCCTGTAAGCTTAGAATCGTTGGGGTCGGCTCCATGCTATGTGGCCGTCTCGAAGTTTAAAAAAAATTAAAATAGTCTTCTGGCCCTACCTGACACCCTGGTGATTGTAGTTTGCATGCTCATCTAGTCAAGACAGGAATATATATTTTAATTTGTTTTTTTTCGAAAAGGGGGAACTCCCCGGCCTCTGCATCAGAACGATGCATACGGCCACATATATTTTAATTTGTGGTGGGTAAATGTTAGAGGTTGCAGCAAATATATTGTACATTGCAGGTCTTTCAGCCAAGTTTAGAGGCAAGCATGTGGGGCCAGTGCTATGATGTGTCGCGTCAACTCGTACAACGAGGAGAAGCTTGATTTTACTACACGCCTTCTCCCTCACCCATGCACGCGGTTGCTCACAAACGAGGATAGGATTTTGCTTAGTAGTACTTCTACAACAAGCTATCCGTCCCGCTCGCGGTGGACGGACATGCAACAGTGGATTCGACACTGTAGAAGCAGTAGTAGTAACATCATTGTTCGTCTTCTCGAAGAGGCGAAGAGCCAAGCGCAAACCAAATGTTGCAGTTGCGAACATTGGAGTACGCATATAGCTAGACTCTTGCATGAGACAAAATTGCTATGTGAGCCCACTATTGTACTAGTACGTACAACTACTTGCTACTATAGCCCCACCACTCCAATCCATCTACTCCCAAGTCTCTGCGCAACACTGCTCACTCCAATCCAAGACCAAGTGACCAGAAGCCACAAGCACCTATGGAGATGATGGACGCGAGCGGCAGTCGGCTGTGCCAAATCATCCAAGGCACCGGCCTGCGGCCCCGCACCGCGCAACGTTTCCAGACGGTGATGGCGACCGCAGGCATCATTCACGCGGTCATCGCCGCCGAGGGAGGAAAACCACAGCTTCCGGAGGGGCCCGATCCTCTGCCCGTGGAGTTCTCTCCGACACAGCGCCGGCTCGGGAGGTCCTCCGACCCTTCTTCCTCCCTGCGGTATTGTCCGTAGGTCCGACCTGCCGCCGCCGACATCCCGGCGACCCTCAGGTATAAGTTCTTCGAAATCGGCCTCGCTCTACTGCCCCAGATCCCCACGTGTCTGCATGTGCATCTTTTTCTACTCCCATCAGCTCTTCCAAAGCCACCTAAATTTTTAGTATTATTAGAGGTAAAGCTACTTCATGCATTCGAATCTAGGGCTTTGTTCAAACAACGAACAAAGGGCGGAAAGTTGTAGCATGAATCTAGGACTTGATTCAAAGAGGAAATAATATGGTGAAAGTAGTAGAGACCAGATACCCAACCAGTCTCTTGGTTTAAAAGGGAAATAATGGGAAAACGCGGTACAAACTCGATAAGGAACATATCTATTATTGGTTGAAAAAAGGATAGAAAGTGGCGGCTGGTGGACAAGTCAACAGAGTATGTCCAGGATTAGATTTGCTGCCATCACATAGTAAAAGGTCTCCAGGATTAGATTTGCTGCCCTCACATAGTAAAAGGTCTCAGGATTAGATTTGTTGCCCTTACATAGTAAAAGGTCTCGGGATTAGATTTTCTGCCCTCACATAGTAAAAGGTCTCCAGGATTAGATTTGCTGCCCTCACATAGTAAAAGGTCTCCAGGATTAGATTGCTGCCCTCACATAGTAAAAGGTCTCCAGGATTAGATTTGCTGCCCTCACATAGTACAAGGTCTCCAGGATTAGGTTTGCTGCCCTCACATAGCATGAACAGACTCGGTATCACCACTTTATGCCTCCTTGTAGGTACATTGTGCCGATGCGTCCACTGTCGCATGTCCTTATACCAACCTTTTGCTGTTGTTAATGTAAGGGCGCATGTAAAATGAAGCGATCACACTGTTACCTTAGGGACATGTCTAACTAGTGTTATTGTTAATCTAATGCCTCCAGTGATAAGATGCAATTAAACTGTGTTACAAATGGCACTCCTGCTGTTTTCCCCAGTATGATAAGTAAGTTGCTCTTTTACGCTGCTGAGTGTCCTGGTGTCCCCACGGTCCCATGCCCTTAAACCAACTATTTAGCTACTGTTGATTTACTGTTTCTGGTAAACACGCAATGCCACCATTAAACTAATCCCATATTTGAGGAATCTCATTGTTGATCATAATGCTTCTGGTAACATGAAGCATTGCTGACGCTTTCAAATTTCTACTGTCCTTGCGTGATTGCCATGAACATAATTAAGATGCTTCTTTTCATTTTGTATATGTTTCATATATTCTTATTGACCAGCAAATGTTTACTTTCTATCTTTTTGTGCAGATAGGGATATCCATTTCACCTGCTATTGTGACCTTTTGTTGAACTGCACAACACACTTTTTTTGGAATGAGTGTCTTGTGCAGTTCAACTAAAATGTCACGTGGGCAACATCTCTCAATTTTGGTGGAACTGCACAAAATGGTGATTGGAGTTTCCAAAATCTCCGTCAAGTTCTGCTGGTAATCTCGTGCAACATTTTATTAGCCTTTGCAAGATGGAGCCGTCACTGTCACCACAATGGCACTTTATTTTAGTGGAACTGCACAAAAGGATAAGAAAATTATAGTTGCACCTTACATGAGCCGGACAGCCAACCTTAATGTTCCTCAATTTTAGTGCAACTACTAAAGAAGAACCTGCCAGCTCACAAGAGCAAGTACTTCTTGCTAGCTAAATAATGCAATCTTTGCTTCATTTCAGGTGAACTACAGAAAAAGGCGCATGAATTGAATCATGGAACTCTAGGCAGACCTCATCCAAGTAGAGCTGGAGGTTGAGTTCAAGGAGGCCGCTATTAAAGCGAAATCATGCTCTCGCGTCTCCTTGTTTGTGATGTGCAAACAGGAATACTCAACTACAGATGTTGTGACGGTCAAGAGCATTCGCCAAGTTCTTCTATTGTATGACATGGCTAGCCAAGATGGATTTAATCCCAATGTTCACTTTATCAAAAGGCTCTAATGGGTTGGTTCTGAATCTTGCAAGCTGGGAATCAGTGAGATGTGTAGGCATCTTTGTTGTACTTATTATTTGAATCTTATTTGTTGGTTCTGAATCTTGCAAGCTGGGAATCAATGAGATGTGTAAGCATCTTTGTTGTACTTATTATTTGGATCTTATTTGTTGGTTCTGAATCTTGCAAGCTGGGAATCAATGAGATGTGTAGGCATCTTTCTTGTACTTATTATTTGGATCTTATTTGTTGGTTCTGAATCTTGCAAGCTAGGAAACACGGCATGATGATGCAGAGGACAACAACCATAACAAACAGTTCAAACTTGGTAGTATTATCTTTGTGAAAGTGCGACAAATGTGCTGATCGTGTGCGTCCTGAGAATAATAATTCTAATTGTTGTGAATGTTGATCCTGTGGCACTGATAGAACGAGCGAATGCATTGCTTGTTTTAAGTATAAATTTCTATCAAAGCTAATTAAATTTAAGTAAAGTGACCACTAACTCTTGTTATTACAGTACCAATATAGACCCGCTCGTGAACCGATGTGTGGTCGAGGGTGCATCTTCTGCCGGGCGTGCAGCGGACGAGGGAGGGGTAGTAACTGTTGTCGCCTGTACACACTCAGCTTACTGTTCAATCCAGTTCCCCAAGAGCTGAAAACGAACTGCTACCGCCGCCTACACACTCGTTCACTCGAAGAGACTCCAATGGCGATCCGAGGGGTGAGCCTGCTTGATATGGACTTCAGCAAGGAGTTCCCCTTTGAGTTCGTCGTTCAGTCCTATGGCTGCACCAAGTTGAATGTGATGTACACCAACGATACGGACTCGGTGAAGCTCTGCCTTGCCTCAGTCCTATGGCTGCACCAGGTTCTGGAGCATTCGCCCGTTTCATCGGCAGCGCCGACTACACCTTCGCTACGGTGGAGAGAAGGAAGAATGCGACGATTCAGCCATCTGGTGAAACAAGCTTGTCGACATCCAGAAGCAATACAAGATCATCAGCAACGGGCAGGAGAAGGACTCCATGGTTGACCTCGCTGAGATCATCATCGACCCCTGATACGCCAACATGAAAGAAGACGACCTGAACATGTGGGAGGTACCTCTGAATATAGCCTACATAACCTACGCGGCCAAGGACGCATACGCATGCTACAACATGTACAGGCAGATCTTGGACATGAGGGCGTGTCTGCTTCCCGTAACCGACGAGTACACGGACAGCCGCAGTGTCATGATCAAGCGTGCCAGGAAGGTCTAGATGTTGTACTTTATCTGTTTATAAGCACCTTTATCATCTGAGTGTTTCATGCATTAGCCTATGTGTCGTAATTATCCGTTTTGTCCGAAATATTTCTTTTAAGAACCCATTAACCTGATTGCTTTTTAGTGGCTATTTGCTTATGTATGTAAACTAGTTCACTTGTCCGTAAAAAAAACTAGTTCACTCGGCTGCCGTGCTTTGAATCTCCTTCCTCCCAACATATTCCCCTCCTTAGGTGGACCTAGTAGGTGTCTGAATTTTCTCCCACTTTCTTTTTCGATGTAAACTGAGTTTTCTCCCAGTACTTTCCCCTATAACCAACTCAACTGTCCCACGTCTAGCCTAAAAAATAATAATACCCCACGTACTATTAACTCATCAAATTAAAATGATATTTTATTTCGTAAGTTGAAAGTTCTTATAAAATAATAATAATAATTGTTTATATATAACTTGGCAAGTTAACTCCTACTGATTGCGTACATAAGCTTGCAAAGATTTTACTGATGTGCAATCATGTGTTTATGTTTTTATAACATTTCTCCGTCTAGCCCAACATGATATTTTCACCCAGCCCAGCAAGTCCGCGGATTTCGAGAAAAATGCAAATGGGATTTAAAGAGACTGCATAGATGCTACATCATTGTTTCACCCAGCCCACCAAATGGACTAAAAAACAAATGGGCTAGCTGACATGTGGGCCAGTAGGTCGAAGCCTAAGAAGGCGTTGTATTTACATCCAACGGCCGGCATTCTTTTTCAATCTCTCGTCTTCTTGCTCTAGCCGCCCAAAGCAATGCCGGTCGTGCCGCGTGCTCCTGCCTCCTGTGGCCGGCTGTGATGCCGCGGAGGCCTCACCGCCCCCTACTACTCCCACCACTGGCCCAGGGTATCCCTCTACTCACCCACACACCCTTTTATTCTGCGGCGACGGCAGCCTCACGCCGCAGCCGAACCAATAAACCCTCGTACTCCTCTCCGTGTGGGCATCCACTGCCGCATCTTCCCCGGCTGCACGTCGTCCCCTTCCTAGGCCTCGCCATCGTCCACCGCCTTGGTGCTCTCGGCGCGGTGTGGTCAATGTGGTCAACAACCGACTTCCCTCGGAAGAGTACTGTACGTGGAGAGGCTGACAGCTGGGTCCACAGCCACAACCCAATTTTTTTGTGATTTGCCAAGTAAGTCACTTTGTCAGGCCTGTTGGGCTACAAATCTTTCAAGACGAGGAGAGCTTCATTCGGCTGGCCGAGAAAATGGCCTATCAGTAATGAGAAATGGGCTGTACATTTTTAAAACACATCAAACCGGCAATTAGTTTCAAATATCTTTTTATCATTTCAAGATTTTAAATTACATTAATTTTTATGCGTGGAGAATTTGTTGGATTTTATATTGATATACATTTATTTTTAAAATCAGTTTGAATGTGAGTCGAAATTTCGGGATTAAAAACAGTTCGGACCGCACCGGAATATGCAAAATTTCGTATAATTTTTTAACCGTGGCCACAATATGGGCTTTAATGCTAACAAAAAGAATATGGGCTCCAAAAAAACCCATAAGAATTAGCAAATGGGCTGTAAATTATTAGAAATAATGGCAGATGGGTTGTATGCTGTTTTCCACAGATTTGAGGCTTTCCTAAAAAAAGGTTGACGCACAAGCAGTGACTGTGGATGTCCATCGAATGGCCGTCGTGCTTCTTCAATCTCTGCTCTTCCTGCTCCAGCCGCTCAAACAAGTGCCGGCGGGACTGCCTGCTCCCTCCTCCCCGCGGTCGGTTGTGCTGCCGCGCAGGCCTCACCACCCCACCGTACTCCCATCACTAGCCTAGCCATCCCTCTACTCACCCACACTTGCTGTTATTCTCCGGCGATAGCAGACGAACCAGTAAACCCTCGTACAGTCGTACTCCCCACCGCGTGGGAAACAACTGCCGAGTCTTCCCTGCCTCCGTGTCGTTCCCTTCCTAGGACTCGCCATCGTCCACCGCCCTGGTGCTCTCGGCTTGTCCTGGTCAACGTGGTCAACAACCGACATGCATCTGAAGTGGACTGTACGTGGAGAGGCCGACAGCTGGGTCCACGGCCGCACGCAAGGAAATGCCTTTTTATTACGCGCAAAATAATGATTCCTCCACCTGACATCAGGGACCCACTGAAAGGGCCTCTGTATTTCGCGAAAAAAACATTACCGCCGCTGACAGCTCGGGACCCACCAGCTATATCTTCACACGCAAGGACACAAAAGAAATGAATACTCCCCCTGTTAGCTAGGACCCATTATAGTGGCAGGCTGACTTGTGGGCCTACTAAATTGACGAGGACGGAGGGCTTTGTCAACTTAGTCAATATGCAAGATTCTAGATCCAGTGACCGTACGATGTCCATCCAACGGCTGTAGTGCTTCTTCAACCTCTGGTCTTCTTGCTCCAGCCGCCCAAACCAGCGCCGGTCGTGCCTCCTGCTCCTGCCTCCCGTGGCCGGCTACGATGCGGCGGAGGCCTCACCGCCCCCTACTACTCCCACCACTGGCCAGACCATCCCTCTACTCACCCACACCCCCCTGTTATTCTGCGGCGACGGCAGCCTCACACTGCAGCGAACCAGTGAACCCTCGTAGTCCTCTACGCGTGGGCATCCATTGCCGCGTCTTCCCCGGCTCCATGTCGTCCCCTTCCTAGGCCTCACCATCGTCCACCGCCCTGGTGCTCTCGACGCGATGTGGTCAACATGGTCAAGGAACGGCTTCCATCGGACGTGGACTGTACATGGAGAGGCTGACAGCTGGGTCCATGGCCGCAGCAAGGAAGTGCCTCCTTATTACATGCAAAATAATTATTCCTCCACCTGATAGCGGGGACCCACCGGATGGGCCACCATATTTCATGAAAAAACGTTTGCCCCTGACTGCTGGGACCCACCAGCTACATCTTCGCACACAAGGAAATGCGTCCGAGCAAAAAAACGATTCACCCCCTGACTACTGGGACCGACCAGCTACATCTTTGCAGGCAAGGAAGTGCCTAACAGTTGGGACCCACCTGGTCGAAGCGTACGTAGCGTTGTCATTCTGGTCGCGAACGTGTACGTACATATATACTATTAGATGTAGAGGTGCGCACATGTCATAGTAGAGGCGTGTACGTGTCATAGTAGAGGCACGCACGTAGCATGTACACGTACGTACAACGGCCAGGGTGCAAGAAAGAAACTATGGCCACGTATGTGTACATACGGGTGAGGTCTCGAACGCTTACTCGCGCATATGTACGGCCAGGGTTCGTGTACATGGCTGGGTCGGAATGGAGAAATAGCATCGTCGTCGTGTTCATGGGGAGGCAACAGAATGCGTCGTGTTCATGGGGAGGCAACGGAATGCGTCATATTCATTGGGAGGCAACGAAACGCATGGGAGCCAACCAGCTGGGTCGGAATGGAATGCGTGGTCGTGTTCATCGGGAGGGCTTGGACGGAACAGGATATGGAAACGAGGCCTGGCGTACCGCACAACGAAGGAAACGGACCTCCTACGTTAGAAATGGGGTCCTGTTGATCAGGGGGGTGTGGCATGCTGCAAAACGGAGGAAACGGACCACCTACGGTCAAAACGGGGGTCCTGTTGATCGGGAGGGGTGTGGCATACCGCAAAACGGACGAAACAGACCTCCTACGGTCGAAACGGGGGTCCTGTTGATCAGGAGGGGTGTGGCGTACCGCAAAATGGACGAAACGGACTTGTGTTGCAGCGCTACGGTCGAAACGGGGGTCCTGTTCATCGGGAGGGGTGTGGCGTACCGCAAAACGGGACTCCACCGGATACTGTTCATCTCCACCGTCGACCTCCTCCAGCCTCCACGGGCTACCGTCGACCTCCTCCAGCCTCCACGGGCTCCTATTCATCCAGCCACCATCACGTGCTACTCCACCGGCTATTGTTCAACCACCCCTCCACGGGCACCCCTCCATCATCTACTGTTCATCCAGCCCTCCACACCACGGGTTCCTGTTCAACCACCCCTCCACGGGCACCCCTCCACCGTCTATTGTTCATCCAGCCCTCCACCACACCACAGGGTCCTGTTCATCCAGAGGCATCGCCACCGCTCACTGTTCATCCAAACCCACCCGGCAACGCTCACTGTTCATCCCAGAGGCAGCATCGATCGGCTTCAGTTAGCAGCAGTAGCGAAGGAATCGCTCGATCGGGTTCAGTTAACAGCCATCAATCAATCGCTCGGGTTCAGTAACGGGTAGCCTCTAGTGCAATCGCTCGGGTTCAGTTAGAGCCCAACGCCTCGCTCGGGTTCAGTTAGATCCACCACCTCACACACACGCGCGTACGTGTACGAGAGAAACGCGCATCGCTCGGCCCCCGACCTCCCACCGTAACCGGGAACTCCCCGAAAGTTTCCTCCCCCTCGCTTCTACCATGGTTTTTTCCGTCATGGACGGCCCAAAGAATGTCATGCAGTTGCATCTCCGGCCTGCCCAGGACGAAAAGCCCATTTTCTGTCGTGATTTTTTGTCATAGAAGTAGGAGCCCACCACATCTATGATGATACCGGGTTTTGTCACAATTATCGTCATAGAAGTGTCATATGTTTGACAGAAAATTTTTTCGTTCGGCCCAAAATGTCACGGATGTGTATTTTTTTTGTAGTGTCTCTGAGTGTCCTCAATGGGACAATGAGACCAAGAAGAAGAAGAAGAAAAGCAAAGAATATGATTCTAATGACAAGAAGAAGAAGAAATCATCAAAGTCTTCATCAAAATCTTCATCCAAGTCTTCATCATACAAGAAGAGCTCATCAAGCAAGGCTCGTGTGTTTGTTGGCAAGGAGATGGATTCAGAGGAGTCTGCTTCTGAGGAGGCAGAGGAGGAGTCTAAGGAGGAGTCCAATTCAGGCATGGCAAGCCTGGCTCTAGCTTCAGCCTATGTCGCCAAGTCCATCTTCAACACTAAAGACAATGGCCTCATCACCAACGCCGATAATGATGATGATGAGGATGACTCTGCTCCCACCTACTGCTTCATGGCACAAGGTGCCAAGGTAAATTCACACGATGCTTACTTTCAAACATCAAGTTAAGATGATTCTGAATGTGAATCTAAACCTAGCTACAAAACACATGCTAAAATTGCAACAAACCAACAAAATGCTATGGAACACATTCAAAAGTTTCTAGACAAAAGCGATGACCTATTGGACGCGGAAATGACTCGAACTCAGTCCTTAATTGAAGACATTAAAAATCTTCATTTAAGTACAAGGAACTTGAAAGTCGTCATGAAACGCTCTCAACTACACATGAAAATCTCTCCTATGATTATCTTCAAAGGAAGCAAGAGCTCGAAAACTTGAGATCGGCTCATGAAGATCTTCAAAAGGAGAACGAGTCACTCTGCGCTCAACAGATCAGTTCCGCTTAGGAAGAGTTTGAGCCACCATGTTTAAAATGTCTTGAGCATGATAATGTTGTCTCTGTTGTTGAATGTTCTACTGCTACTACTGTTGCTATGTCTTCAACTGCTGGCGTGGAACTAACCCCTCTTCTGAGGATACCACTACTATTGCTGATGAGAATGCTAGGTTGAAGACATTGCTTGAAACAGGGATGTACAAGAGTCTCAAAGGCCATCAGACACTATGTGATGTCATCAAGAAACAGATTCTGAACCGAAACCCTAGGAAAGAGGGTGTTGGGTTCGAGAGGAAAATGAATGTTGAAGGTTCTTACTGGAAGCCTCAGCAGTACCCCAAAACCACATGGGTTGCTATAAAGGGACCTTCAGTGGATCCATCTACTTTATCTGGCTTCACTTGTGCTAACCCGATTATCATTGATGAATCCTTTGATGCAAGCTATAAATTGTTTAAGAATCATAATGGTGAAGTGTTTGCCAGGTATATTGGTACTAACTGCAGGAACATACCACCTTTGAGGAAGATCTGGGTGCCCAAGAGTTGTCTTGAGAAGCTTCCTGTGAATGTAAACATGACCCCACCTAGGAAGAAGACAAACCCCAGACCAATGGCTTCATATGGTCCAAAGGCTTCATACAGAAAGTGGACTCATCAGAGTCACCCTAACGCCAATGTTTTGCAGGGAAACCATACTCAGACGTATGAATATGAGCGTGTTTCATCAAACCACTATGTTCATAAGACCAAGAACTATTCTGCTTATTTCTTATGATGATTATTCACCTCCTGCAAGGCTATTTGCTAGGGCTCCAAAGCCTAAATTCTCACATGCTGCACTTAGACTCATCGCTTCTAAGCCACCCCTTAAGATGTGGGTGGATAAGAAGAATTTATTCTCTCTCACAGGGAATGGTCTCTAGCCGAAAATGAAAAGCTTCCGATGCTTATGCTGAGGACCTAAAACATCTTGTGCGACGCAAAAATGGTCTTACTATGTATTTCGTCCCAGGATTCCTTGAAAAACATGCTATTTATTCTAACCAAGATCTAAACTTTCATAATATTCTTGCTCGTCAAATGTTTATGCTTCACACTTCTCTTGGTGAAGCCTGTACCCCCAACTGCACTGTAGGGTGCGACACAGAAGGCTTTTGAGTGAATCATGGATAGTGGATGCACTAACCACATGACTGGTGATCGAAGTATTCTTATGGATTCAACCCTACGTCCATCTAACAAGAGTCACGTCACATTTGCTGACACTAGTAAAAGTAAGGTATTGGGTCTAGGTAGAGTTGCAATCTCAAGGGATCAGCACATGGATAAAGTGATGCTTGTTGAATTCCTTGGTTTCAACTTAATGTCTGTGTCAATGCTTTGTGATCTGAACATGATTGTGATATTTGGAAAATATCATTGCCTTGTGCTTATGGAATCTACAAATCTCTAGTCTTTGAAGGGTATTGAAAAGACGATCTGTATATGGTAGATTTCTCAGTAGGACCACAATTAGACATATGTCTTCTAGCAAAAGCTTCAGAGTGCTGGCTCTGGCATCGGAGGCTAGGGCATACCGGCATGAGGAACTTGTACACTCTCGCGAAGAAGAAGCATGTCGTAGGCATCGAGGGCGTCAAGTTCAAGAAGGATCATCTATGTGGGGCCTGCGAAGCTGGAAAGATGTAACACCCACAATGCGGCTATATCTCCCACGTGTCGGGGCATGACTTAGAGGCATAGCCGCATGGTAGTTTTGTCGCAAGAGGGGTAATCTTCACAAAATCCCATGTACTGAATAAGAAAGGGATAAGAGTTGGCTTACAATCACCACTTCACACAACAAGTTTAACATACATCATCCAGCATACAATCAAGGTCCGACTACGGAACCAAAATAAAAGAAGACAACCCCAAATGCTAGATCCCCGATCGTCCCAACTGGGCTCCACTACCGATCAACAGGAAACGAAACAAAACAACGATCAAGATCTTCATCGAGCTCCCACTTGAGCTCGGTTGCGTCACCTGCACTGGTATCATCGACACCTGCAACTGTTTGGAAGTAACCGTGAGTCACGAGGACTCAACAATCTCACACCCGCGAGATCAAGACTATTTAAGCTTATGGGTAGGGTAAGGTAATGAGGTGGAGCTGCAGTAAGCGCTAAGCAAATATGGTGGCTAACATACGCAAATAAGAGCGAGAAGAGAAGCAACACAACGGTCGTGAAGCTAGAAGTGATTAAGAAGTGATCCTGAAACTACTTACGTATAAGCATAACACAAGAACCTTGTTCACTTCCAGGACTCCGCCGAAAAGAGACCATCATGGTTACACACGCGGTTGAAGCATTTTAATTAAGTCAAGTGTCAAGTTCTCTACAACCGGACATTAACAAATTCTAATCTGCCACATAACCGCAGGTACGACTCTCGAAAGTTTATACCCTGCAGGGGTGTCCCAACTTAACCCATCACAAGCTCTCACGGTCAATGAAGGATATTCCTTCTCCCGAAAAGACCCGGTCAGTCTCGGAATCCCGGTTACAAGACATTTCGACAATGGTAAAACAAGACCAGCAAACCCGCTCGATGTGTCGACAATCCCGATAGGAGTCGCACGTATCTCGTTCCAGGACACACCGGATAGGTCAAGC
Source organism: Triticum aestivum (assembly GCF_018294505.1). Classification (NCBI taxonomy): domain Eukaryota; kingdom Viridiplantae; phylum Streptophyta; class Magnoliopsida; order Poales; family Poaceae; genus Triticum; species Triticum aestivum. The sequence goes on from NC_057797.1 coordinate 220,371,682, forward strand.
TACGAGTAAAACCAGCCCTCAAGTTGCTCCAAGGTGGCCCGCAGGTTGCCCGGTTTGGACCAACACTTAGAGAAGCACTGGCCTGGGGTGGGTCAGGGTTAAAATAAAAATGACCCTCGGGTTGGCCGACCCAAGGGAAGGGTAATAGGTTGTTAGGAAAATATAAAACCAAGGTTGGGCCTTGCTGGAGGAGTTTTATTCAAAGTGAACTGTCAAGGGGTTCCCATAACACCCAACCGCATTAGGAACACAAAATCAAGGAACATAACATTGGTATGACGGAAACTAGGGCGGCAAAGTGGAACAAAACACCAGGCATAAGGCCGAGCCTTCCACCCTTTACCAAGTATATAGGTGCATTACTTAAAATAAGAGATATTGTGATATCCCAACATATCCATGTTCCAAGATGGAACAAACTTTAGCTTCACCTGCAACTAACAACGCTATAAGAGGGGCTGACCAAAGCAGTAACTTAGCCAAACAACGGTTTGCTAGGAAGGTGGGTTAGAGGCTTGACATGGCAATATGGGAGGCATGATAAACAAGTGGTAGGTAGCACGACATAGCGATATAACGAACAACTAGCAAGCAAAGATAGAAGTGATTTCAAGGGTATGGTTATCTTGCCTGAGATCCCGCAAGGAAGAAGAATGAGTCCATGAAGAAGACAAACGGGCGTAGTCGAACGGATCCTCACAACTCCATAACGGAACCAAAGCTAACGAGAGAAACAACTCGGAAAGAAGCAAGCAACATAGTAAACAACCATCACATAAACATGGAATGATGCACAACCAATTATGATGCATGTCCGGTTTAATGAGGCATGTCATGGCAAAGTGCAACGAACAACACTACAAGTTAAGTGGAGCTCAATATGCAACGAGTTGCATATTGACGAAACACCACATTCAAACATTTAGTTCACTCTCGTTTATGTACCCAACAAAATTAAATGTTGGTTAGCATGGCAAGGGGTGAAGCACAATAAAACTACCTATCTAGGCAAGTTTAAATGAGGCCGGAACAACAAGCAACAATTCCAGAAAATCCCCATATGCAATATTTGAATTTGGTACTGTTCTACCCTAAACACAATTTTAGAGTTATTAAATATGCAAAGTAATGCCACCATATTAAACTAGGCATTTTTCTACCCCATTTACATATAAAGTTTATTAAATTTGGAGCTACCGTTATTTAGTTATGAAATAAATCATTTTACCATGGTATTGGGGCAAATTAAAGCAAACAGCAATTTAAACATTTCAACCATGCATGAAAGTTGGATATTATGAAACTAGACACAATTCTAAGCATTTTTCATATATAAATCATTTTAATCCGATGCACCATTTGTGAGTTATGTTATGCATGAACTATGAGGACTTTTCTGTAAAACTGCAGTCTCAGGATTAATAGCAAAAACGTTCTGCAAAAAAAAACATGTCTCGGGCCGAATCTGAAACAGCCCACTAGGCGGTTGAGTGCTCACCTAGCTGGCTTAGCCCAGGTCGGTGGAGGCGGCCCAAGGGGGCGCGGTCGAGCAGGCCGGCTCGGCAGGAGGCCCAAGCGGGGCGCTGGAGCGGGCTAGACGACGAGCGGAGAGGGGATGGCGCTGGGCTGGCGCGAGATGTGGCCCAGGGCGCGGTCGTCGCTGTCCCATGCGACGGGTCAGTGGGCAGGTGCGGGATCGCAGAGGACTTGGCGCGGCGATGCTGGAGGCCGGCGACGGGATCCGGGCGAAGAGGGTCTTGGCGCGGCGTGGGGCGGCTCAGCCGATGACGGGAGGCGGCGGCACCGGTGGTAGAAGACAACAGGAGGAGGACCGACGGCCATCGTTTCCTCGCGGCAGCAGGGTGTCGGGGAGCGGCTGCAGCAGTATGGATCCGGCGATGGGGAGGTCCAGGTGGGAATGAAGACTGGGCATGGGTCCAGAGACAAGGGCGGCTGCTCCGGTCGCTGGCGTGGTCCTGTGTGTGAGAGAGAAGTGAGGCGACAAAGATACTACAGAGAGAGTGAGAGAGAGCAGCAGGGAAGGAGAGAGGCGACGAGGAGCTGCATAAGGCCGGCCTTGGAGCACTGGCCCGGGGCGACGATATGAGACCGAGCGCTCCTGCTCGGCCACGTGCGTGGAGAGAGATGAGGGGAGGCACTGCCTCATGCAGCTGCTTGTGAGGAAAATCAAGGGAGAGGGTGGCGGCGGTTGGTTGGGCAGGAATGGGCCGGGAGGGGATCCCGAGAGGATTTGGTGCAGTGGCAACGCAGAATAGGAAGGACGGGACAGCTCCCCTAAATTTTAGGGTTGCTCTCTTTATATATGTTGTTGAAATTAGGTTAGGGGGTAATCGGTCCATCCGATTGTAATTGGAGGGTCGAGAATAAATTGGTTAGGGAGTCAAATTAACAAAACAGAGATGGTTTATAGATGTTTGGGGATGATCCGGACCCATTGGTGACGACTGAGTGGCTCGGGTTTGGGGAAGTTTCGGACACGTGCGAGGGGTCGATACATTGTGCAAAGAGGGGTTAGGCGAACGAGGTCAAGTGTGTGGTTGGACTGAGAAGAGAGAGGGGGAATGCAACCCGACAACCGTTTCCGGAGAATGGAAACGTCCGACGATAGACCGGCTATAATGCCACTATAGTTAACCGTTGGGGCGTCAAACGGACTCCGAATGCAATGATACTTGGCAGGCGACCTACTAACAACATAACAACACCGCATGCCAACTTTCAACCCATTCCGAGAACATTTTCTGGCCACTTATTAATTAATATGTCGGACGTGCCGCGGGCGCGTGCAAGTGTATCTGGGCTCAGCATGGACAACAGAAAGAACTGGGAGACCCAGACGAATGCAAGTTTTGAAAACATGATGATGCAATGTGGATGATGACATGGCAAGATGCAACACGCAGCGAATGACATGGCAATGACGGTGCATAACTGGAAGACACCTGGCGTATCGGTCTCGGGGCGTTACAAAAGATGACTAGGGCCAAGCATCCCTCGAAGACAATCATGACGATGTCCCGTCCCTTGGAGCTGCTTCACATGGACTTATTCGGCCCTACTCACTACTCTACACTTACTACCACTGCTTGCCTCTATGGCTTCGTCATTGTTGATGATTACTCAAGATATACATGGGTGCACATAATCCTCTATAAGAATGAAGTGCAGGATGTCTTCAGACGATTCACCAATCGTGCCATGATGAACTATGACATTAGAAGTGACAACGACACAAACTTCAAGAACACCGGCCTCGACACGTATCTTGATACATTGGGCATCACACATGAGTTCTCATCTCCATACACACCTCAGCAGAATGGCATCGTGGAGCACAAGAACAGAAACCTCATTGAGATGGAACAGACGATGCTTGATGAGTACAAGACACCAAAGAAGTTCTGGACTGAAGCCATTGATACTGTGTGGCACGTCATCAACCGTGTTTATCTTCACCAGCTTCTAAAGAAGACATCCTATGAGCTCCTAACTGGTAAGAAGCCAAACGTCAGTTACTCCAGAGTATTTGGTGCTAGGTGCTGGATCAAGGATCCACATCACACTTCAAAAATTGCACCGAAAGCACATGAAGGTTTTATGCTTGGATACAGAAAGGATTCACACTCCTACAAAGTCTTCAACCTATTTCACTATAAAGTGGTTGAAACTGTGGATGTGCGGTTTGATGAGACTAATGGCTCGCAAAGAGAGCACCTGCTAATGTGCTAGATGAAACCTCACCAAGTGAATCTATCAAGATTATGGGTACTGGAGAAATCATACCTTCAGAGACACAAGCTGAAGAAGAAATCATCATTTCTGCACCTAATCAACCCGAAGACACTGCTCAGACTGAAGTTAATACCTCGTGTTGCAAATGAAGTACAGATTGAGAAGATAATCGATAGCATCAATGCACCTGGTCCCCTCACTCGTTCAAGAGCAACACAACTAGCAAATTTCTATGGACACTTTGCATTTGTCTCAATATCTAAACCCAAGAAAGTTGCTGGAGCTTCATGGAACCTGAATGGATTCAAGCTATGCAAGAAGAGCTTCAACAGTTCGAGCTGAACAATTTTTGGGAACTAGTAAAGCATCCTGATCCTAGCAAGCACAACATCATAGGCACCAAATGGATCTATCACAACAAACAAGATGAGCATGGTCAAGTCGTTAGAAACAAGGCTCATCTCATTGCTCAAGGTTACACTCAAGTAGAAGGGATTGACTTCGATGAAACATTTGCTCTGGTGGCTAGGCTTGAAACCATTCTCATACTGCTAGCCTATGCCAACCATCAAAACATCCTTTTGTATCAAATGGATGTAAAGAGTGCCTTTCTCAATGGCAAAATTGAAGAAGAAGTATATGTTGCACAACCACTTGGTTTTGAAGACCCAAAGCATCCTAACATGGTATACAAGCTCAACAAGGCACTATATGGACTCAAACAAGCTCCTCGCGCTTGGTATGACAAACTCAAAGACTTCCTAAAGAGCAAAGGCTTCAAACCTGATTCCCTGGATCCCACACTCTAAATGAAGACATATGATGGTGAACTTTTTGTGTGCCAAATCTATGTGGATGACATTATCTGCGGCTGCACTCACAAGAAATACCGTGATGAGTTTGGACATATGATGCAAGAGCAATATCAGATGTCCATGATGGGTGAGCTGAAGTTCTTCCTCAGTCTTCAAATCCGTCAGCAGAGCAATGACATCTTCATATCACAATAAAAATACCTCAAAGATTTCCTGAAGAAGTTTGGAATGCAAGACTGCAAAGGATACACGATGTCAATGCCAACCAAAAGTCATCTGGGCCCCGACGATAATGGTAAAGATTTCGATCAAAAGGTATACTGCTCCATGATTGGTTCTTTACTCTACTTATGTGCATCTAGGCTAGATCTAATGCTTAGCATCTGCATGTTTGCCCGATTCCAAGTGGCACCAAAGGAATTGCATCACTTAGCTGTGAAGCGAATTCTTCGATATTTGGCTTACACCCCAACACTAGGATTATGGTATCGAAAGGGCTCAGAGTTTGATCTAGTTGGACTCTCAGATGCTGATTATGCTGGTGACAATGTTGATCACAAGTCCACATAAGGCACATGTCACTTTCTTCGATGATCTCTTGTTTGTTGGTCTTCAAAGAAGCAGAACTGTATATCCCTCTCCACTACTGAATCTGAATACATTACTGCTAGATCTTGCTGTGCTCAGCTTCTATGGATGAAGCAAACTCTCAAGGACTATGGCATCCACATGAAGAAAGTGCCACTCTACTGCGACAATGAAAGTGCCATCAAGATTGCCAACAACCCAGTTCAACACTCGAAGAAAAAGCACATTCAGGTCCGTCATCACTTTCTCAGAGATCATGTCATGAAGGAGGATATTGATATCATTCACGTCAACACTGAAGAGCAATTGGCAGATATCTTCACAAAGCCCTTGGATGAGAAAATATTTTGTAATTTGCGGTGTGAGCTAAATATCTTAGAATCCTCAAATGTCCTGTAAGTGGACAAACATCCTAACACTTATGCATGTTGATGACTTAGATGTGCAACACATGAAGTAACGTATATCTTCAATCAATGAAGACATACACTCTAAGTGTGAATACATTAACGCGGAATTTGACTTCGGAGCGCCACGATAATTGTGCGCCATGTCTGGGTCTAATACTTCCCATATGGTGGGTAACACCACCATCAAACTTTCTCGAAGATTTTCTTTAGGCGTCATAATTGCATTATCTTCACATTTGGTTTGTCTTCAACATTGATTTGACTTCAAGGTTTATCTTTGAAATGTTGAGTTGATCTTATACTGATATATATATCTCTTTGAACTTGCCATTTTTCTGAACTAAGTGAATGTGATCGGACCCTAACCCCTTTTATGCTTCTTCCTCAAACTCTATCTATCTAGTCATATGCGTCCTGTGGAAACCTGTCGAATGTCTTCACTGAATCCTTGTCAGCTGAAGACACAAAGACACACATTTAAATCTGTTTTAATGCTATGTCGTTTTTGCCGGAATACCGGAGAAGCCGGAACGACCACCCGACAATCCAAGCGTGTGTGGGCCACGTGTCCTTCAGATGTGAACCACCAGGGCACCTACGTAATTACGTTGTGCAGTCCCTTTCCTTATAAATACACACCCCGCGCTGTCATTATCTCTTGTTTCACCTCGCCACCTCTCTCGAACCCTAGCGCCTCTGCTATCTCACGTCGATGTCGGAGACGAAGCGCTTAGCTGCCGCGACTTCTTTGACGCTGTCCTCAAGTCGGCCGCAGACCTCGTCCTCTCCCCCACAGCTGTAGGTGTCTTACGCCACCAAGTTAGGGCGTGGGATATTAAACTGCTCGGCTTCTAACTCTACCTCGTCTAGCAGTTCGTCTGTGCTAATTAAATCTCACTTTTTACTGTTTCTTCGATCCGTCAAATTCATCCACTTCAACCAAAAGTGGTTTCTACACTTCCAAACATGGCCCGTCTCTATCTGCATCTCATATCATGCTAAGAATATTCACTTATGCTTCATAACTAGTTAGATTCCTCAGTTGTACTTATTCATGGATTCGTACAAATCTGGAACCAACTCTCTTCAAATAAGTGAATGTCTTCGCCCTATGAGGTCAATGTCTTCAAACTGATTTATATTCAAAATCTTCTGAGAATGCATATGACCTCTTCCCCTTCCCTCACATCTCTAATGCTATCACAGGTACATGTCCATAGGAGAATCCCTTGGTTCTCATAGTCTGCATTCATTTGCAGAGTTCTTACAACATCATATTCACTCCCCTGAAGCCAGTTCTTGTCTGACCAGTAGACGGAAGACTTTCACTGTTCTGAAGCCTATCTGGTTGAATACCATGGCCACAGAAAAGTATGCTAGGAAAGGTGGCAGACAGCACAGAGGCAACACAGCTCTAGATCTGCCTCCAGATTTGTATGAATTGTACAAGTCAGATCCTGAGGAAAGTTACGGTCAGCGCAAGACCCGACTCCAATGGATTTGAAGATATTGGGCTGAACAGTGGTTCCATTATAACTTCGTAACCCCTGAATATGCAAAGAAGAATGCTATCAAGCGCCCGTGGGGAGATATTCTATACAGGAATCTGCAGCGAAGGTCGAAGCCTGAAGCCATTGCTCAAGGCTTCTACCCATGCATGGTCCATGGACCAAAGCCTGAGAATGCCGACCCATCATCATTATTATGGTGTCTTCACGACAATCTATTCAAACGCAAATACCAATTTGCAAAGGAGTCGGCTGTGAAGAACAAGAAAGATCTTGGACTCAACTTCAACCCTGGTCCATCTGCTCCAAGACAGGATGGCACTTGTGATGCCAATCCGAATGTCATCGGCCCCTTCACCAGCGTTGATGGTCTTCTCTCCCACATTGCTTCTCAGAGGGCCACTGTCGGCATTCTGGGAACGGGGGTCCCCAGACTTTCCTGCCAGCGGCCTGCAGCGTGGCTCACGCGGGGCTTGGCACGACCCATCTTCATTAGCCCAAGCTCAAGTCCCTCACGAGGGGCCAAGCCTCGCGGGGCGGACGACAGGAAGCTTCCTCAAGAGCGACCTCATCAGGCAGGCTCGCGAGGAGGCGGAGAGATCAATGCAAGGGTACATCACGAGGATCTCATGACGCAAGCTATGACGATCAAGGCCAGGAGGGCGCCGGCCTGCGCAGGGTCCTTGTTTCCCCTTTGGTGCAAAGGGGGCAAGCACAGGCCAAGGTATCAGGCAAAGGTTACCATTCTGGTGCAACGAGACCAAGACCAGCCGGACGGCCGGACGGAGGTCACCGTGGAGCCCAAGACGGCATCATCACCAGTGCTTTTGGCAGTCGAAGACCACCTTTGGTCAGGATAACTTGTACTAGATGTTCCCATTCAAAATGGCCAATTGTTGGTGCCCTTCCCGCTCAATTATTCGGGAAGAGGCCCAGGGCCTCTATAAATAGAGCTAGCCTCCACAAAGGGAGGGAAGGCAGGAGGAGAAAACCCAGTAGAGACTAAGTAGAACATACCGCACCAGCTCAAGAACACCCCTCGCGAGGCTGTTCTTCCCTTGTACTGTCCATCATCAGCCTCAGATGCAATCCACCACACCACACACTAGAGTAGGGTATTACACCACAACAGTGACCCGAACCAGTATAAACCTCGTGTCTCTTGTGTTGTTCATCATTTTCATCTTAGTTCGCACGAGAGGATCGGACGTAGATCGGTAGGGGAGAGATCTTTGCGCTCACCCCAGTATTTGAACCTCAAGGGTCGGCAGGAACCCAAAATCCGACATTTGGCGCGCCAGGTAGGGGTGCACCGGAATCTTTCTATCGCTGTTCGCGTGTGATCTTCCGTCGTGTCCATGGCTAACGCTCGTCGGGCTCGCGCCGAGCGCCGGGCTGCTCGCGCCACTCGCGTCACCCAGAGGGCTCCCGTCGGCGGCCCCCCTCGTCGTTCCCCGTCGCCCGCCGCCAACGCCGCCACCGGCCCGACGGGGAACGAGCAGCAGGCCTTGTCCCAGCATCCTTCGGTGCGGCGGGATGGCCGCACCGCCATCCCGTCGCTGACTCCAGCTGGCTCGTCGTCCCACGCCCGTCGCACACCCATGGATGCGCACGCCTCACTGCTCTTGGCGCGGGAGCTCCTACACTATCGCCCCGTCGACGACCTCTATGAGGACTGGCTCGCCCGCATCACCGAGCTCGTCAGTGCCGCAGGGGGCTCCCCCTTGCGGTCCCTCTCGCTGCCTCACCCTCCGTCCCATGAAGGGCGCGAGGATCAGGAGGCGCCTCCGCCGCCTCCTCCCCAAGAAGGTGCCTTGGCTCCAAGGCGCGCAGAACCAGGGCGGGACCCTCCACGTCCGGCGCCTGCGCAGCAAGAAGGAGCTGCCAAGAGATCCCACGTCCCCGGGAAGGTGCTCGCGCGCTCCCAGTGCCGGCGCGCCAAGATCGCGCCCCAGCGCCTCCACGACAAGACCCCGCGCTGCTCCCAGTGGCAGCGCATGGTGACCCGCAAGAACAAGTCCAGCACCAGCAAAGGGCGCCGGTGGCCACGGTAGGCTACCTCGCCTTCACCCCCAAGCTGCGCGGCATCACATGGCCAGGAAAGTTCAAGCCTGACCTCCCTCCCTGCTATGATGGCACAGCGGACCCCGCGGAGTTCCTGCAGCTCTACGAGCTGGGCATCATAGCCGCCAACAGAGACAAAAAGGTCATGGCAAATTGGTTCCCCATGGCGCTCAAGGACGGCGCCCGCACCTGGCTCCTGAACCTGGCTCCCGACATGATCTCCTCCTAGAGCGAGATGCGCACCCACTTCATCACCAACTTCCAGGGCACTCGCGACCGGCCCCCGGCCGTGAGCGACCTGCGCTGCATCAAGCAACAGCCAGGAGAAACCCTACAGAAGTACATCCAGTGCTTCAACTACGCTCTCCTCAAGATCCCTAAGGTAACTGAAGAAGCTATCATCTCAGCCTTCTCCGACGGCGTGCGCGACGTCAAGATGAAGGAAGAGCTAGCAATCCATGAAGACTTGTGCACATCGCTGGAGCTGTTCAACTTGGCGACCAAGTGCGCCAGGGCTGAGGAAGGGTGTCTCTCCCTCCTCGAGCTCCCGGCAGCCGCCCCGGAAGAAAAGAAGCTCAAGGCCAAAGACGTGAAGCGCAAGGGGGCTGCCGTGCTAGCAGCGGAACCGGACACCAAGCGAGGCAGGGATCAGCCTGAGTCATCCAATGGCGGACGGTACTGCGTGTACCACGACCTCCACACCCACAACACCAACGAATGTCAAGAGCTCGGAGCCATGCGAGATGGGTGAATCGGCCGACGCCCAGAATGCAATGACAGGGGCTATGGCCGAGGAGGAGGAAGAGGTGGCGGACGATGGGAAGACCGTGGCCTTCGCCAGGGATGGTGTGACCGCCCTCGCGAAGACCGCTGGCAGGACCAGCCGCGTGAGGGAGGCTGGAGGGACCAGCCTCGTGAGGGACACCCACACGGCAACGCATGCCTCCCTCCTCTGCCGCCTCCACCAAGGAGGAACGAAGACCAACACCAAGACGATGGGGCTGGGGGCTTCCAAGAGCCATGTGCAATTGCTTGCATCTTGAGTGGCGCCTAGGCCCCAGCCTCACAACGCATCTTCAAGCAGTTTGCTCGCGAGGTGAATGCAGTCCTTCCCAAGCTTGAGGCCACACGCCCTCTCAGGTGGTCTACGTGTGCGATCACATTCAGTTCCGCAGACCAGCTCAAGTGTGCGGCAACGGCCGGAATCCTCCCGATGCTTTGCTCCCTAGTCATTAGCAACGTGCAGGTCACCAGGACCCTCATCGATGGCGGGGCAGGACTCAACGTCCTATCCGTCGAGACGTTCGGCAATCTCTAAGTGCCGTACGACCAGGTTCAGCCGACCAAGCCTTTCTCAGGAGTCACCGATGGTTCCACTGTTCCAATTGAGCAGGTTCGCCTTCCGGTCACCTTCGGGCAACGCAACAACTACCGCATCGAGCTCATCGAATCCGACGTCGCTCACATCCGCCTGTCGTACAATGCCATCCTTGGGTAGCCAGCCCTAGCCAAGTTTATGGCAGTGACTCACCATGGTTACAATCTCCTCAAGATGCCAGGAAGCGGTGGAGTCATCACCGTACCCTGTGAAGAAAGGGATGCAATGTGCTCGCTTGAGCGTGCGTTCCAAGCCGCAGCAATCGAAGACCTAGATCACAGGAGCGGGAGGCCTCCCGAGGCGATCCTCAAGAAGAAGAAGACCTCACCTGGCCCGAGCCACAAGGAGGCAGGCACCTCCGGAGGTATTGCGTTAGGATTCGCGCCCGATCAGGGAGCGCCACCCTCTCACGCATAGGAAGGCGCGCCCGGCGCCCCCCTCAGGCAGGGCTCGGGGGCTCTCTCTTGGAGAGCCGCCGACCTTGCCAAGGTCGCGGGGGAGGCGCTCGGGCACCACTTGGAGGGGTGCTTTCAAGCATGCTTCCCTCAGGAAGGTACAAGTCAAAGGAGACCAAACCCTCAGGAGTTCATCGCAAGGAACACCCATGAGCTACAAGAGTCCAGAGTCATGCGCGGCAGCCACTGCTTACCTGCCATGGCCCCACATCCACGCGAGGATGGAGGACTGTGTGTCTGCATCGACGTACCAGGGCTCAACCGAGCTGCGTCCCAGGAGCGCCTATGGCCTTCGGCCATAGAGCGCTGCGAGGGACCACCTCACGGCTATGTTCGCATGCCCTTCGACCTGCCGAGCGCGGTCACCGCACATTAGCGCCTGTTGAGGAGCATTCTGGAGGCTCAGGAGGTCAGGCATCGCGCGGTCCTGGCGGAGGTGGCGATGGTCCTCGAAGACCTGCACGTGCCACAGGAGCCTCCCGAGGCCCCTGGGCCTGGGGGCTCATGAGGGCCGACGTCTTCACCATGCATCGCTCACTTCCTCAGCATCACTTCATCTTCAACAACACCAGGTGACATCTTTCAGAGTTCTACTTTCAGCTGGGAGCGCCCACAGGGCTGCACCATTCCCAGGCCGCGTGGGTCCGTCCCCGCGGCATGTATCCATTTTGTTTATGCTCTTTACTTACCTTGTTGGGGGAGCCCCTCGGGCTGCATCATCCCCACGCCGCTCGGGCCCGACCCAGCGGCAGTTGCTTTTCCAGCATTTACCTTAGGATGAAGTTGTTCTTTCATGCTTAATCTGATTCCCATAATTATCACCTACTGCTTGTCATCATGCAAAGCGCTTGCACGTTAAAAGGGGGGCGCCTGAGTATCGCGACTCATGGGCTCTCACTGGCTCTCCAGCCCTCACCCCCTGGCCTTGACCCACGGCATCGCGGCCTGTCATAACAGCGGCGGCTGAGCTCGCTCGAGGGCCGGGACCTGAGGACGTAGAGCATTTGCATTCTAACAACCCTGCAGGAACACACCAATTGATGAAGGCCCAGAGCCAGGTGCAACCCGCCTCGAGGTAGGGCCTCGTGAGTCCCGCGCTGGCTCACGGGTGCCCAGATACACTTCTCCTAGCCCTACCGTGCCGGCCATGTGTCAGGGCGGGGCTGCACACGCCCCGGGGGCTCCTCCCGGAGCGGAGCCCCCTCCCACGCACCAGTAGAAGCACCATGCTCCGCGCTGGCTGACGACACTGCCGAGGAGCGGCTATGCCTGTACACATACGGAAGCGCTATGCTCCGCGCTGGTGATAAACAACTGAGGGCGGCCCACGGTCGTACCAACCTCAGGGAGCCCAGATCTCAGTGTCCGGCACCATTGCAACGCCTCCCCTCGGGAGTGCCGCGCAAGGGGGCTGGACACGGGGGCTACGCCCGGGCCTCGCCCGAGCGCACGCCACCCAGCCAGGTCCCTTGGACCTGGTTGTCACGCTCCACTCCCCGAGCGGAGCCAAGGTACGAAATCCATTTGAGCGTCAAGGGGGACTCCTGAGCATCGCGACTCAGGAGCCTAACTTGCCACGTAGCCCCTCACTCCTTAGTCCCGTCAATGGTTTCCGGTCGGGGCTAACACTGGGTGAGGTACGCGCGGGGCCAGGCCCTGCCGACGCAGAACGATCAATCCACTCCACGCTCCCCCTTCCCTACTTGTTGCTCGCGCATCAAGGGGGACTCCTGAGCATCACGACTCAGGAGCCTAACTTGCCACATAGCCCCTCACTCCTTAGTCCCGTCCATGGTTTCCGGTCGGGGCTAACGCTGGGTGAGGTACGCGTAGGGTCGGGCCCTGCCGACGCAGAGCGTAAGCAAGTAGGAGAGGAAAATGCAAATTCCAGGAAATTCAAAGCAAATATTACAAGCCATAAGATTGTTCCACAATGCCAAACACAGGTTTAAACACCTCCGCGAGGCATGGTGCATGTGCATGAATAAAACATGATGGAAGTCGCGAAGGGATCACTCCCCAGTAATGCCGTCACCGGTGGTGGAGTCACGCTGGACGGCTTCGCCTCTCCAGGTCGCGAGGCCAGCGGCACCGCGCCCGGGCAGGACACTGGGAGAGTGGAACTTCCCCAGCAAAACCTCGGCTCAGCCTCTCACGGCCTCAGCAGCGGCAGCGGCACGATCGCCGCTCACGGGCTCCAGCAGGCTGTCGAAGTCGACGTTGGGGTCGCGCAGGTAGACATGGCTGAGGACATGCGTTAGCGCCGCAGAAGACAGGGCGCGCGCCTCGGCCTCGACCGTGGGGCCAAGGCCGTCTGCGACGTCCTCAAGCGCATCAACCAGGAAGGGGAGCAGCTTGGCGGGGCCATCCTCCACACCAGCCAACGGCTCCTCCAGGCCACTCTCATACAGCGTCTTTAGTATGCCACGAGCCTTCTTCTCCAGCTTCACGAGAGCCACCCGGTCCTCCGTCAGGACCTCCGCCTTGCCGTCCAGCTCGGTCCTCTCCGCCTTCAGCGACCGCTCCAGCATCTCCAGTCGGCTATGGCGGTCATCAAGCTTGGCGTCCCGGTCCTTGGCGGCGGCCTCCCTAGCCTTCATCTCCTTCTCCTTCTCCTGGCGGCTGTGCACCTCCTTGGCGAGCTCATTGCGCAGGCCTTGCAGCTCGGCCTCAAGCGTCTTGCAGCGACCCTGGGAAGTTGCAGTGTCACCCAGGGCAGCGTCGCGAGCGGCCTTGGCTTGGTTAGCGACCCGCTTGTCCTCATTGGAGGACGACACGGCCTGGCTCAGCACCGCTCGGACGGAAGCAGCAGAACGGGCCCAGCCAGAGGCCAACTCCAGGCGCCCGACCACCAGATGAGGGTCCGCGCTCAGGAGATCCTCCTGCAGTTGGCTCAGCTCATTGGCAACCTAGTCCAGGACAGCGGCGGAGAGAGCAGAAGATACGAGAACCTATGGAGCAGGCAGAGAACATGGCAGCGTGACCACAGCTTGGCAGGAAGGGAACTCTTGAGCCTTGGCCGCCACGGCCGCAGCGTCGGGCACAGTCGACCCCAGGTCCAGCGGGCCACGGGGGCTGACTCCTCGCCGGGGTGCCCTTGTTGGCCTCGCGAGGGCAGTTGGGTCAAAGAGGCGCGGGCCTCGCCGTCCTCTCCCCCAACAGCCGAAGGCGTCGCCCCGGCAGACGGATTCGCCCCAAGCGGGGCCACAGAAGCCTCTTTCAACCTCTTGGCCGCATGTGCCGGCCTGGTAAAAGAGTGCAAACGTCAAGCCTCAGCGGAAGAAACCAAGCAGAGCACGAATCGAGCACTTACTGGATGTCGTCCGTGGATTCAAGCAACCTCCGGCCAAACTTGAAGCCCGAGAGCCTGCAGCGGGGGTCAGCCTTGGGGGGCCCGGAAGCACAAGGCGCGTCAGGAGGGATGGAGCTGCCCTTGGACCACCCAGGGACCAGAGCAGACCCTGGGGGAACCAGGCTCGACCTGCCCTTCCTCGTGACTGAGGAAGAGCCCTCCCTTCCTCGCCTGGCGCTAGCCTCGTCATCGTCCGGCATGGAGCGGAGGGCCTGGGACCTGCGCCGAGGGAAGGACTCCCCCCAATCCTCGCTAGTCTCCTCCGAGTCGGACGCTTCCTCCTCCGCCTCTTCTTCCCCCTTTCCCCCGCTAGAGCTGCAGGAGGACAAGTTCACCGTCGCCAGGACCGCCAGATCTTCGAGAGCTGCCGCAGGCACTAGCCCCTCACCGTTGAAGGTGGGCATGGCGTTCACCACCTGCTCCTAGTCGTCATGAAGGAACAGGGGGACGGGGGCGCCCACCGGGCTCGCCATGTCTCCCCCAACCAAGGAATGGAGGGCCGTAGTCAGATCCTCGTCGGTCAAGGCCTCGGAGCTCAAGAGCAGGGCGGCGTCTGCTCCTCCAAGCCTCCAAAGTGGGAGTGAGTGCTCCTGGAGCGGAGCCACCTGATGCTCCAAGAACTCCCTCAGGAGCATGGCCCCGGTCAGCTTCACCGCCCCCAAGTTGCTTGGCCTCTGGTCCGCGTCCATCCTCCTCAACACCGCCTTCGCGCGAGGGTCGACGAGCTCCGCGCGGGACCATGCGTCAATGGACTTAGGTTGCCCCATGGGCAATACCAGACGAGGGTGGAGGCGCCCGACATCCATCATGACCCACTTGCTCTGGTAGCCTTCGATCCTCTTCCCAGGCTTCGAGATGGCGTTGGAGCTGGAATATGCAATGAAGCTCGCGCATGCGGAGACCTGAGCTCCAGAAACCCGGAGGGAGAAAAAGTGGCGTAGCAAGGCCATCGAGGGCTTCACACCAACATGAGCCTCACAATAGTAGGCGAAAATCTCTAGGAGAAGGACAGAGTTGGGGTGGAGATGCATGGCCTGCAAGTTGTATTTGCGGAGAACGGCATGGAAGAACTCAGAGAAAGGAGGCACCAGACCAGCGACAATGGCGCTCACGAAGAATGGGTAGAAGGTGCTCCCCTTGCCCTCAGGCTGGTCAGAGCCGACCTTGAGCACACTCGCCCCCTTGCTGCCCTGCGCCACTGTCATCAGGCGCGTGAGGGCGAGGTTCTTCTCTGACAAATTTGGGGAATCCAGGGCCGGCGAGTACCAAGCATCAGCCGGGGACTGGCGTGTCACCATTGCGTACCGGATGCGAAGGATTGAGACGGATCTGGAGAATTTCGGGAGCAAGAGGGAGGAAAGCGAGAAAGGGGATCTAGGGCAAGACGGACGAGATCAGGGCAAGTAAGCCTGGCCCGGGCACCCCCTTTTATCAGTCGTGCAGTTGCCGAGGTGTCGTGGGAAGTGCAGACGCCCACGTCCAATCAACCGCCACACGTCGCCCAAGGCCGCAAGCTATTAGGGCCTGCGGCGCTTCGTGCTTGACCCTTCGCTTCTCTACTAAGCCAAGCCCACGCGCGTCTTGGCCCCGGGGGCTACTGTCGGCATTCTGGGAACGGGGGTCCCCAGACTTGCCTGCCTCCGGCCTGCGGCGTGGCTCAGGCGGGGGCCCAGCACGGCCCATCTTCATCAGCCCAAGCTCAAGACCCTCGCGAGGGGCCAAGCCTCGTGGGGCGGACGACAGGAAGCTTCCTCAAGAGTGGCCTCATCAGGCAGGCTCGCGAGGAGGCGGAGAGATCAATGCAAGGATACCTCGCGAGGATCCCATGACACAAGCCATGACGATCAAGGCCAGGCGGGCGCCGACCTGTGCAGGGTCCTTGTTTCCCCTTTGGTGCAAAGGGGGCAAGCACAGGCCAAGGAATCAAGCAAAGGTTACCATTCCGGTGCAACGAGGCCAGGACCAGCCGGACGGCCGGACGGAGGTCACCGTGGAGCCCAAGACGGCGTCATCACCAGTGCTTTTGGCAGCCGAAGACCACCTTTGGTCAAGATAACTTGTACTAGATGTTCCCCTTCAAAATGGCCAATTGTTGGCGCCCTTCCTGCTCAATTATTCGGGGAGAGGCCCAGGGCCTCTATAAATAGAGCTAGCCTCCACAAAGGGAGGGAAGGCAGGAGGAGAAAACCCAGTAGAGACTAAGTAGAACACACCGCACCAGCTCAAGAACACCCCTCGCGAGGCTGTTCTTCCTTTGTACTGTCCATCATCAGCCTCAGAGTCAATCCACCACACCACACACTGGAGTAGGGTATTACACCACAACGGTGGCCCGAACCAGTATAAACCTCGTGTCTCTTGTGTTGTTCATCATTTTCATCTTAGTTCGCATGAGAGGATCGGACGTAGATCGGTAGGGGAGAGATCTCCACGCTGTAACACCCCGGATGTAATTTACCTAATATGTACTCCAACTCTTGCCGTTTCCGGCGTTAAGTTATTTTATTTTCTCGGGTTCGGGTTTTTGTCTCTGTGTGTTGTTGTTGTTGTCATGCATCTTATATCATGTCATCATGTGCATTGCATTTGCATACGTGTTCGTCTCATGCATCTGAGCATTTTCCCCGTTGTCCGTTTTGCATTCCGGTGCTCCATTCTCCTCCGGTGGTCATTTCTACCTTTCTTTCGTGTGTGGGGGTTAAACATTTCCAGATTGGACCGAGACTTGCCAAGCGGCCTTGGTTTACTACCGGTAGACCGCCTGTCAAGTTTCGTACCATTTGGACTTCGTTTGATGCTCCAACGGTTAACCGAGGGACCGAGAAGGCCTCGTGTGTGTTGCAGCCCAACACCCTTCCAATTTGGCCCAAAACCCACCAAAACCCTCTCCATCATCTAGAGCGTTCGATCACGATCGTGTGGCCGAAAACCGCACCTCATTTGGACACTCCTAGCTCCCTCTATGCCTATAAATAGCCCCCCTTCGAAATCCATGGGTCCTTCTTCCCCAAACCCTAAAAACATCGCCTCCTCCGCGCGGTCGGACACGTCCGCCGGCAGCCGGACACGTCCGCCGCCCGCTCGGACCACTCCCGCGCCACCACGTGTGCACCGAGCCCCACATCGTCGCCGCTCCCGCTGTGGCCCGCGAG